>NW_026850633.1:0-167226 GCF_030913465.1 Colletotrichum navitas | reverse complement strand
GGGGTATTAGATATTAAGGTTTAAAGACCTTATATATATAAAAATAAGATAATAATATAATAAAGAAGTAGAATATATAATACAGTATTAATAATACTGTATACACTGTATACACTAGATATAAGAATAACTACTTAGAAAACGGCTATATATACTATATAATAATAATATTTATATATAAAGAATAGGTCTTTTAAGTAAGACCTTCTCCTTCTCTAAGGAATTAAGAATACAGTTCTAGGTCACATAAGGTAAACAGATAAAACAATACCTTACTACAGGTAAAACAATACCCTATATTCTAATAACCTACCTAATAACTTACTTAATAACCTAGAATACTAAAGAAATCCTTAGAATACCTAAGATATAGGTATAAGTAATCCCCTTATATCCCTAGGTCTAGTTAGATAGTTAGATCTATAAGCTCTTCTATTATATCTATAATAATATACTACCTTTATATCTTATCTCCTATCTCCTATCTCTTATTTGCCCCTTTTACCTCTAAAATTATCTATATAGATCTTTACTTTATAGTAGTTAGTTATTATAGGGTAAAAGTTAGGTTTTACTATTCTATATCTAAGTACCTCTTTAGCTAGTAATAGTAGGTTTATTAATTTATTACTAGTGTTTACTATTATAGTAGTTTTACTCTTACTATTAAGGAACTTATTAGTAATATTAAGAAAGTTTACTATATTACTATAAGTAATTATGTCTAGTGCTTTCTCTATAATAAGCTATATAGACTTTCTTTTATATACTAAAGAGATTTATATTACTTTTATACTCTTCCTAATAGTAATTAGTCTACCTATATTATTATAGACTAGTATTACCTTAGAGGTTAATAAATCTAATATTATATTAAAGGTAAATCTATTAGTTAAGTATACTTAATATTTATATAAGTTACTTTCTTTATTATATTTCTTAGAGAGGTTAATAAAGTTAATAAGGAGGTAGTAGACTAAATCTAGTAATATTATTACTATATATTAGGCTATAACTCTTCTTATAATAAAGAAGTAATTCTTTACTATTACTAAGATTATTATATTATAGGCTAACCTAAGCTTTACTTATTTCTTGTTAAAATCTACTACTATACTATAGTTATTATAGAAAAGTATACTAAGCAGTAAGTAGGCTAAGAGTTTTTTAACTACTTTTACTATAATTATTATATAGACCTTTATTTTAGTGCCTTTTACTATTCTAATAAAGTATATATTAAAGTAATATCTTTTTTAATATAAATAATAATCCTATAGCTTTTACTTTATATAGCTTAGTAAAAGAGAATCTTAGGTTCTTTATAAATCTTTTTACTTAGTTATATTTAGTAAAATTACTAATACACTAGTGTTAATATATACTAAGTAGTCCTCTAAGTCCTTATTTACTTAGGCTTTAATTTAGAGGTAAGTACACTTATAGTAACTTCTTTTTTATTAGCTTTATAATAGCCTTAATAACTTTACTAGCTTAAAAATAAAGTTTATAGTGTTATTAGTAGTTAGCTTCTTATCTAGGACCTCCTTAGGTCTTTTTCTTTATATACCTTAATAGCTTACTTAAGGTACCTTTTAACCTTATTTATTAGGGGTATAGGTCCTTAGGGTCTTTAGGATCTTTAGTAACTATCTTAGCTCCTTTTATTACTTATAGTCCTAGGTCCTTTAGTATTAAGATAAAGTTTATATTACTACCTAGGATTAAGGAAATTCTTTGTTTCTTTAAGTATATACTTATCTTTAATAAGCTTATTAATATAGTATCTATATCTTTATTATATTCTTAGATAAATTAGACTTTATCTTTTTTATTAAATTAGTAGGTATATTTTACTTATTATCTTTAACTACCTCTTT
Source organism: Colletotrichum navitas (assembly GCF_030913465.1). Taxonomy (NCBI): domain Eukaryota; kingdom Fungi; phylum Ascomycota; class Sordariomycetes; order Glomerellales; family Glomerellaceae; genus Colletotrichum; species Colletotrichum navitas. The sequence continues at coordinate 165,346 of NW_026850633.1, read as the reverse complement.
ATTTATTTTTTTACTAAGGCTACTAGTTACACTTATAGTAGTCTAAGTTATCTTAGTAGTTATATTAGTTTTAGTGTTTTATTAATATTACTATAGTTCTAGTATCTTCTATAGTTTTCTTAAACTATTATTATATAGGCAGTAGTTTCTTAAGCGCCTATTATTATTATTATAAGATCCTTATAAAGTAGTATTCTTCTCTCTATATTAAAGGGTCTACTATATAAAGGTCCTATAGGTGTCTATATTAATCCTAAGTATTCTAGTGTACTTCCTATAGTACTATATTACTAACTATATTATTCTAGTTAGTAGTATTATTAATATACACTAGGTTATAATATAATCTAGGTACTATATCTTATAGTGCTTAGTGTTATTCCTCTATAAGTGTAATATATATATCTAAGGAGTTATATTCCCTAGGTTTATAAAGGAATTACTAAAGTTAAAGAGCAAGGTTATTATAGAACCTTATTAGCTATTAGTACTAGGTTTAGTTACCTTAAGCCTTAGTATATTTAAAGTAAATTAAGTAAAGTATAAATATTATTCTACTTATTAACTTTCTTAATAGTAAAGTAGTTCTCTTTAAACTACTTTTTATATTAATAAAGGATAAGCTAAAATATTCCTTAAGATATCTAGTAATATATAACTACCTTTATTCTTTAGCTAGTATTATTCTCTAGTTATAAGTTAAAATTCTTACTAGTTATATACTTAACTATAAGATATTATTAAACTATCTAACTAAAACACTATAAGGATAGTCTATTTAGATATACTACTTTAACTACTTAGATCTATAACTTTACTTTATAGTAATATATTATATAGTAGTTATAAAAATAAGGTTAAGTAAGTAATATTTAGTTTATATTAGCTAAAATATTTAACTATTATTATTAAGTATATCTAGGCTAGTGTATAACCTAGGCTAGTTATAGAACCTAATAAGGTTTTAGCCTACTATATCTAGGCTACTATAGTATAAAAGAAAGCTACTATAAACTTATTTATATCTATTAGTAGTATTAGGCCTATAGTAGAAGGCATTATTAAGGTTAACGCTTATCTTTACTATATAAGGTTAATTACTAGTTAACTTAGAGGTAGTAGTTTTATAAGGCTTAAGCTACTTAACTATTAAGTCTAATAGTATTAAGTATATAAAAGGTAAGTAGTATTAGTAGTTACCTAGGTAGTTCTCCTAGAAGAATAGGTATACTACTAGTAGTCCTTAGGTAATAAGTAGTATATATATTATTTACTTTAATAGTAGAGGTTATTAATATACTTTATAAGATAAGTAAAAGGCTTATATTATCTAGGCCTATATAGGCTAAAACCTTAGTAGGTCTAGGCTATATAGGTAGTTACTTACGCTAGCTAGGAATTAACCTAGTATAAAGTATAAGTATTATTAAAAGTAGACTAGTAGTCTACTTTTCTTAGTAAAATCTACTAGTAGGCTAGTATAAGAGCCTAGTAGGCCTATAATTTCTAGTCCTTTGCCTTTTAGTAATTACTATAATATTACTATACCTTTTATTTACTTTAGTAATATACTATTTAGTAAAATATTTTTACTTTAGGTAGAGGCTTTACCTATTATAATATCTTTATTTAAGTTAGTTTATTAAAGAGGGATTTTTTAAGGGGTATTTAGCACCTACTTAGTTATATATTTTTTTAGTATAACTAGGTTTTTTAATAACTAAGAGGTTTATAAGTTAGTATAAAATAGTAAGATATCTATAGCTTTTATATAAAGCTATATATATAGGTCTAGATACTTTCTTATGTTCTTAATAATTCTTTTTACTATTTAGATATTTAATTTTATTTAATATAGATTAACTATATTACTACTATTTAGTTTAAACCTTTTTTACTAGTTTATTATCCTATAGAATAGTCTATTACTATTAAATTCTATAAATATAAAGGTATATATATTATTATAAAGACTCTAGGGTAAAGAATAAGTAACTTTATAATTTAGATTTTACTAAAGCTATATATATATATACTATATATTAGTAATTTAGCCTAGCTATACTAGCCTTAGTATACTGTTTCTATAAGCTAATTCTTATTAAAGTAAAAAGGTATCTTTACTATATCTTAGTAAAGAAAAAATTTAAAGGTATAAATTAAGGTAGTTATACTACTACTTAATATAGCTTTCTTACTAGCTATTATAGATCTAACAGGAGAAGTAAAGCTATAATAGGTAATATAAAGTAATATAGTATAAAAGTAAAGTGTAATAGTAGAGTAGTAAAATAAGGCAAGTAATAATAAAGAGCTAAATAAATAGTATAGGATAAAAGCTAGGTATTAGTGTAGGTTATTTATTAAGGTTGCCTTTCTTTATAGGAGAAAATAGGCAATAGGATATATACCCCTAGGTATATGCCTAGACATATACTAACAGGGTAATCCTATGTCCTACCTGTCTATCTACTATATAAGGCACTTGTCCTATAATAATTAAGACCTAGGAGTAAAAGTTATAGTAAGAGACTATTAACAAGTAAGTAGACTAAATACTTTAGTAACTTAAAGAAACTATTATTAGGGAGGGCAAAATAATATAATTCTAGTAGATAATATTATAAGTATTTAAAATCACTTATTTATATAGTAGTTTTTGGATTTTGATGGTTCTATTTATAGGGGTAAGAAAAAGGAGCATTTGGTGTAGGTAGGCTAAAGTGTGCACTTTTTTTTGCGCACCGCGTGCGGGGGTAGGAATTCACTGTCTTATCTTATCTTGGACCAAAACCATTCCAACCTCAGGCTCCACTGGGTAGCGCTCGTGCCTCAGGTCCTATTGTCACCCCACCTTGCACACCATCTCGTCCTTCTTCTCGCAGTAAAAATTTTCACTCTGCTTCTTCCTTCATCACTGCCAACCACCGGTGCATCTTAGCCAATGTCAAGACATGCTTTCCCAAACTTTCCATCCCTCCTTTACTACCTACCTTACCAGACCCTTTCCATTTTGCTAGGCAATTTACCCGTTTGGCGCCAAAAGCTCGGTTTGCTGTACTGACATGGAGCACCGATGATTTCATCAGACAACCCGCTCTGGCGAATGCGGCATGCAGAGGCATGCACTACACACTTCTCTCTAAGCAGGAGGGATACACTCAACAACCGAGCGAGTAGTATTGCCGTACGAATCAAAATGTGTTTGGATCACGGTTTCTATACGAAGCCGGTGAGGCTCATGGCAATCTTTCACCTAATATCCAGCTTCATCCCCCACGCTGTTAAGTATAGACCATGGCATGTCTTCCCGACACGCACAGCCGACTCAATCGCTAGTCCTCAGTCGAATTGTGCGAAAGCTTTCCGAGCTGTGATTGCCTAACCGAGAGCCAGGACAACAGCGAGCGATGACTGCATGTTACGCTGTATTGCCATTCTCTCGATGTGACGAATTTGCCAGACCTACGCTATGCGTAGATCGGCACCAACCGTCGTATACTCTCTCGATGTTGGTGTTTTCGCTCCTGGCATAGAACAAACTTTTACGACCCGTTGCTGGGCACCTGGCTTTGAGCAGTCGTCTTGACTATCATGAGAAGTTGGGAATCAGCTGAGGTTACATATTGTCGGCTTCATTGCAGAGCTTTCTCCTTCTTTTCCCCATAGCTGTCACAACCATAGACAGCTTGCTCTTCTCACGGAATACATGCAACGTGCGCGATGCTACATGGGAAAACTGACAGGTTCCCTCCAATCATGGTGTTTGGGCAGATAGAAGGCCCTGCGTGGACCCTAGCCGCTGTCTTCAGACGTCCTGGCCAATGAGTCGGGAAGAGGACGTGAGAAATGATGCGCTCATGCCCCATGGGGAAAGCACTCAGAGTGCCATGAGGCGCGGTGCTGTTAGTGATTGTCTTTCGCACCACACACTATTGACTCCCCCATAATGTTTGTACCCGCCCTCAACATCGTTGGGGGGGTTTCATAATTCTCAGTACGCCCTGTCACGGTGCAGAACCAGTCGGCGATAGTCTCGTCGTACTTCTTGAGCTGCCGACCAGCTTGGGCCGATTGATGGCCTGACCTGGCCTGGAACATTGGCTGGCGTAGGTATTCATCGATGCGCGGCCAACTGCCTACAGTGGTTTGTGTGTTTTATGACATGACCTTTGGCCCCTTCACCAGCGCGCGCTTGAAAAAGCTCCATGGTCTGTATGGCAAGGAAGAACACACGTCGAGTCCCATGCTTCATGAATGGATTTAGCCATGATGGCTGGATATGGCTGGATATGGCTGGCTGTAACTGGACTTTGCGAGGAATCGGTGAGCCGTTTTGGTTCTCACCTTTGGTTGAACAGTTCACTGCCTATATCACGTGGCCATCGCTCACAACTACACTACCTAGGTACGTTGACAGAGAAAGCCTATTCCTTTCGGCAGGTTTCGGGTCACCTCATTTCCGCCTGTACGGTCGGCATTGCGGACATTGGATCTGTACGGGAACGAACGGATTCCCAGACCAATGGCTGCGAGGGGATGCCTAATAGTGGTGGTGGTGGTGTCTCTGGTGTCTTCCGCAGCCTCCCAACGCCTATCTTGGATTGTATTTCCTGTCCTTCTTGTCTCCGCACTACATAGTAATCAATACCTCCCCCTATCCACATCTACCTAGGTACCTACTCGTAGCGGCGCCACGTATCCCAATCCCGGCCATCGCCATCGCCATGTTATGCCATCTTGTGCCATTTCCTCCTTCCTTGGGCCCGGCCAGGTGCCCTCCCCTCCCCCTCCCCAAGCTAATCCCACCACCACCACCACCATCCATCATCACATCGGGATGTGAAGCAGACAGACAGATAGAAAAGTCACGCACCCACCTGCACACCCACCTACGCACCACACATCGGATCCCAGAAGGGCCAACGCGCCGCCAATACCGGCACCAGCAGCGTTACGACCATGGCCAGAGAAGGAAGCTCCAGCAGCCATGGCCGTGTCGCCGTCGCCGTCGCCGTCGCCGTCCGTCTGAGCTGATGCTCTCTGCCTTGTCTTGCCTCGCTCTCTTCTCTCCTCCTGACCCACTGTCACAACAATTGAAAAAGCATTTCGCATCCGCTCGCCATCCTTTTCATTCTCTTTCTGACACCATCTATAAATCTCTGACTTCTGCTTCTGTTAAGGCGACGCATTGCTCTCCTCCTTGACCGGCAAGGCAGGACATAGCTTGCGCTTCGTACACCATTCACACGGGTAGTCTTTGTGCGGTCACTTCGACCCATGCCCGGCTGGCAGTTGCACTTGCATTTCCGTACAGTGGCCGAGTCGCCATCCACTTTGGCCATCGTTACATCATACTTCACTCTATCGTCGTCTGGGCAGGCACCAGCTCTTTCCCACATATTCCTCCTCCTTGCTTGCTGTCTGCCTGTCCCTCTATCCTCCCGCCTCGTGCCTCTCCCCTCCTCCCCTCACCTCACCACTCCGTACGGCGCAAGAAAACCCTGGCAGGCTAGCTGGACACTGCGGCCCCCGAGCCGAGTCATCACCCATCCCTCAACCAATCGCGGCCGCATGTCCAAGGTCAGACGCAGCGTACGAAGACCCGCATCTCACCTCCGAGTCCCCAGGTGCTGTAAGCCATATCGCGTTAGCTCCAGCCCTCAGCGAGCCATTCCCGATACTTTGCCCTAGACCCGCCCTTGGCCGACCCCCAGGCCCCTCATAACTCTTCTCCTTCGGGCTTCACCACCGAAGGGCCAAACGACCGACCAACCGCCGTCGTCCCCTAGGCCAAGGCCAAAGGACGACATCGTTTTGCATTGCCCATCCCCGTTGGGGTGGCAGCGTCTCCATCTCCATGCAGCATCGCATCTGCACGCATTTACAGACGAGTTACAACTCTACAGATTTTTCGCCTCACCTCGGGGTAATTACTTGGTAACCCCCAGTGTCAGACACTCACTCTGGTCACAAGCAGCTCAACCCGCCGTCCCTTGGCTAGCACATCGCAGCAGGCCAAGTTGCCGCACAGGGCAACCCCAAGGCACCGGCTACCTCTGAGCAAAGGTACCTACCGACTGTTGACGCCGTCCCGTGGCAGAGCGTGCTGCGCTGCGCAGTCAGGGTTGGAAGGAACACACGACCAGAAACCCCCACCCCCGTTGTACCGCTTCCCACCCCTCCGATCTCTCCCACTCGTAACGAACAACCCACAGGGTTTTCCTTTGAATCCAAGTCCCAGCCTCGACTCTAGTCCCTGCAACCCCCCCCCCCCCTCAAGTTCCGTTCAACCCTCGGCGAAAAGAACTGGCAAGGCGCCAAACCCGGCTATTGCGTCCTTCGTTGTGAACGGCAGCCCGCTACGTAGTACACACCGACCATACCAGTATCCCGTTCGTTCATCCTTCATCGCCAGCCCAAGCAACCAAGGTGTTCTAAAAAGTACTCAGGGACCGACCGATACAAGGCAAAACTTTGACGTGGCAACCGCACAGTTATCGACGGACCGTTCGTTACCTTGCTGTCATTGCTTCTAGCCCCGTTTACCTCATCGTCAAATACCTGCCACCGCCGCGCAACGTCAGCTTTCCGTCCCGCTGGTGAAGCGCCGTCGTGTCCTCGCAACTCACCCCAATAGAGCCGGGAAAAGGGCCATCTTTCTTCTTCATTCCTTCTTTCTGCATCCTACTCGTACTTGCTCAAGAAGCACGACGAGACAAGACAAGACAACGCCGGACAAGCGACCGATCCAAATCCCCACTCAACATCCACCCACACTAACGTTGGCCACTTGTTGGAATTACCGAGCGTTGACAGCGGTCAATTGGTCTGAAATTGTACCCTCGTACCTCCCTACAACTCCAGAACACAAGCTTGGCCGACCCTGCCCTTCCCTCTGCTTTCATCTCTTGTTTTTGATTGGATTTTTATGAAAATCTCTTGGCAGATATACCCCACGGTCATGTCCTATTCATAGACCTCCACACTCTCTGCTGTGCTCGGCGTCACTGCTACTCCAGTCATCCCCTCTCCAGGGTGTTCGCTGTCTGAGCTGTTCACCCTCCTGATTAAAACGGATTTTCCACTGCCAGCTGCAGCGCCAAGCACGTACCACGACCCGTACGTTACGGTCCCTCGAAAGCCCTCCTTCAGCTTCCGCTACCGGCCGGCCCTGCCTTTGGCCATCGCACCCCACGGCATCCCAACCAGGGGGGACTAACACGGCCCCCCAGCCCACGCCAAACATTCTGTAACGAGACCGAAGAGCTCCCGCTCCACGCCCCAGGGCAAGAAAATCCCACTTTCCAGGCCGACCCAACCTACCATACCCTCGCCCTGCCTCGACTCGACTCGACTCCAACCGTGTCTTTTGGCGCCGGCCGACCGATCGTCTCGATCTCTCTCCTTCCCCAAACTCCTTGTGGCGGGGAACTCAAGAATCGCTTTCCCCCCCAATCCTTCTTTTTGCGTCTGTTGCTTGATTCGTACTGCCCGATATGATCATTGACGGGGAGAAGTACGCCTGCGAGGCCTGCGTTCGGGGTCACCGTGTTAGCAATTGCCAGCACTCTGGTAAGTGGGTTTGTTCTTCTGCTTTCCAGTCTTTGTCATTCAATTGCATTCGTGCAACGCGGGCCTGCCGTTGAGCCTATCAGTTAGTGTTTGTAGCTTCCAAAGCAGCCTCAAACCTTTTTTGTTCGTCTTTCTATTTTTTGTATTTTTTTATTCATTGGTTTATTTATATGTACGTGGCTCTTGTTTATCAAGCCGGTGGAAGAGACCAACTTGTTGGTGAATCAAAACATGTGCAGCTAATCGCCCGCCTCGCCGCAGATCGCCCCCTTCAACATATCAACAAAAAGGGCCGCCCCGTCTCCCAATGTCAGCATTGTCGCTCAATGCGCAAGTCGCGCTCTGCCCATATCAAGTGCGATTGCGGCGAGAAGACAAGCAAATGCGCCCACCTGCAGCCTACGGTTGAGGGTCATAGAGGTGAGCCTGCTCTTGGACGAAGAAAATGCCCCTCAGTGAGACGGGAAGGCCATGACCCCTCTAACACGAACCTTCATCACCAATAGAGACTTGCTGTTGCAACCACGGTGGTCGCTGCACTTGCAGCCACAAAAAGGAGCCAGCCCTTGACACCGTACCCGAATCCGACTCCGACAAGGAAGCCATCGCTCCTCGACCAAAGCCGCCCATCCGTAGACGTCGTGCGAACACGGTCCATTCCGATGGCATGCTGACCTTCGACGAGCACGGCCATCACAAGCCCGCTCACAAACATAACAAGGCCTCCCAGAAGTGCGGGCCCTACCAACTAAACCGAGTCAACTCTTTACACAGCACCAGCAGTCTGGGTAGCCACTCTCCCGAGCGCATCAGCGACAACCCTCTTCAGGACCCTGTAACAGGCCGTGTGGTGCCCGCTCGCCAACAGCGACTCGTCAAGTCCGAAGCTGCTTCTCCCCTGATGAGAGGCTCTTCTAGCTTCCAGCAGCTCAACAACCAGCTGCCACCGCTCGATCTGTCTGGTATCGAATACCCGTCATATGTGCCCAATGGCTCATTTGACCTGTTTGGAGCTTCCGGGATGTCAGATCACGATGCGCCCATCTTCAGCGCCGGACTGAGTGCCGCCTCTGTCGATTGGAGCCATATCGATCTCACAGACAGAACGGACAAGTTTGCTCCCTCTAGCTACAGTCAGGCTGGTGCGCAGAGCTTCAATGGCATGTTCGATTTTGGTACCGGCTCCGAGCCGGCCCCTACACTGGCAGCCACAACCTCGACGTCTGGTGAAGTCTCCGAGGTCGAGGACAACTTTATAGCTGGTGACAGCGATTACGACGGCTTCGGTACCGGGAGTAACAGCTTCATCCATCCGGCAAGTTACCTTGCTACCGGCGCGGATCTCAGCACGATTGACTACGACAGCTTCGCCAAATCATCGAGCACCAAATTCACGACGGCACCCTCTTCGTTTGACGACGGCGGCCCTATTGCTGGCGGGTCGCTTACTTTTGACGATGACCCGGCATTTTGGGGCCAGCAGTTCAATGACGGCATCACCACCTACCAGGAGTCACCCGATGGTCTGCCGCAATTCCATGCTGACTCTTGGACATTGCAATAAGGCGTTTTGTTATGTAAAAGAAAAGTTTCAACGCTTGTACGCCCATGATATCCGGCCCATCGAATTAGACGGCAAGCACAGGCGCAAGGATTTGAGCATAAGAGAGAGATTTACGGCGGCTTACTTGTTGGACGCCCCCCCTCCCCCCCCCCCCCCCCCGGGGACCCTGATCCATGGAGTCGACGCAGACGCAATTTTACTCCATCTTCAAGGTATCGCAGCTTTTTATTATCTGTACCTTTTTCTTGGAGTGCGCTTTTGCAACCCAATTTTTTTTTTCTCCGTTATATTTGGCTGTGGCATTCTAAAAACGAAAAAAGTGGGGGCGGCGGCTCGAAAGAGAGTGACTTGCATCTCATTACTACTACCATCATCATTTGGACATGGCGTCAGGCATGCGGGGAGCATATTGGTTGAGCCAGGAAGAGCGGCTGGTTGGTTAGACGACGAATTTTGTAGCTATGCTGGAAGCTGGAAAGAAGGCTGCCCGCTTTCAGAGCGATCCATTACTTTCACAGCACATGGATAAGCTGGTACATAGAGGGCTTAAGGAGAATAGACTCGTAGAAAGGCTTAAGAATTTTTTGGAGAGTACCAGTCCATGATTATAGAGACGCAAAGACATTTTCATCGGTATATGCTCTGGTATACTTGTTTCAATTTTCTCATCAGGTCTGACTCTGCCTTTTGGAACCCCCTTTGATGACTCCAATGTGTAATGCAAAGAGGCGGGGTACAAAGGAAGAAAACCGATGTAGGCGCATCCGACCTGGGACACAAAAGAAAAAGAGGAGAAATAAACAAGGGGGGGCAGATCCGCACGACTTTAACTGCGATTAAGCCTCTAATATACTTAGTAATACCTTGACACTAAATCGTATTTCTCGTTTTGTAATTCAATCAGACTGGGATTGACCGTTTTCGACTTCAAGTAGATTTCGAAGTAGCAAGTTTGTCAACGAAGAAGTCGCCAGTATTATCGTGTAGGTCGTAGGTTGGGGTACACTGTTTTATCGCCAGCTTAATACCCACTACCCTCCTCTGTCGGGGGCATGAATCGTTCATCGAGTCCCAACCCACAAGCCAATTTTCAGTCTCATTTGCAGCGCATGTGACTTCAAGCAGCTAATCGGTAAAACAGTCAGTCAGGTGACCGAGCCTGGGAAGACCTACAGTACTAGGTCACAAGTCTGATTCACAGCAAGAAGAATTCCCTTACTACAACCGTATTATAGGTGTTGGATCATAGACCAGGAGTGTCAACCACCGCTCATTTGGAATGAAAAATATAGATTGTACAGCTTATAAACAATGACAGAAGTTGGGCACAAAGCCGTGTATACCCACGATTGTTTGATGATGTGTGGTGTCTCTGAGGGTGGTTGTGGCAAGGAAAACACTATACTGTGCCTAGACTTAGACTCAATACTGTGAGTCTGTATTGTTCTCCAATTGCTAAAGTCAACCAATGCAATTCGATTGAGCCTAGACAATCTACGTTGATGCCGACTAATGACGAAGAGATGAGTCAGGGGCACAGGTCCCAAGCAATCTACTACAGTAACAGAAAGTAATGTAAGCTAACTGCGTAGCTTTCTTTCTTTAGTGACAGGGATGCACTCCAACTAGACGGAAAGGCTGCAACAACAATTGAGTTGTGTCTTGTACTGTGATTCCCTGGCGAGGAAACCTCGTTCATTACCCATGGACCTCAAGAGGGACCGCCTTGTACTTGTAGTACCATAGGTTAATACCCTTTGAGGTTAGCAGGATGCAATGAGGATCTTACTCACCTGGCAGTAGCTGTGAGCTGAGTTGAGATGTGCTGTAGTGTGCTGTACTTTATTGGTCTCTTGGGGCAGGGCACACCATCCGCAAGCGTAGGTCGCGACTTTACTCCAGCTATCCCCTCAAGAGCGATAAGGCCCCATCTCCACTTATTTCTCCGCACTACGCGCACGTGACAAGAATACATGACGCAACACCATTTATCTCAATGTTATTTTATATAGCAACACCACCAAAATCAACATGATCAACTATTTAATGATGTCTTCTGACTCTAATACCTCTATGACCTCTGGTATATCTGCTAGAGCTGCTGGAGCTGCCGGAGAAATACAGGACTGTATTAAGGTCTACTGGGCAACCTTGCTGTTGCCTGTACCCAGAATTACCTACAATAAAGACAAGTAGCCCTAGGTGAGATATCTAGGAATAGCGTCACTCAGCAAAGAAAGTCTTAAAGAAAGTCTTGTTGTAGTTGCTTAACTTGCAATGTGGCTCTTTGTAAGGAGGGAAATTGCTGGTACCTCTGGCATAGGCAAAAATAGGCGTAAATAGAGATACTATACATATTCCGACCTTTGCGGGGTGATTACTGGTGCCCGCAGTGGAGATGGGGCCTTATCGCTCTTGAGGGGATAGGCGGCTCGCACAACGTAGAGCTCATGAACCCAGACCCCTCTTCTTCATCGCATCGTTATATCATCAACCCTTTTTACCCACGAGGCATAATTGACTAAGTTGAGCCTAAGATGCCTATGTGCGTACAGCCGGCCCATTTTAGCCTGTATTGTCAGTGGGTTCAATTAAGGTACATTATCAAGGCGGTCCCTCTTAAGGTCTTTTTCCCCATGGTCGCCGAATAAGAAAGGAAACCCATCAGGGGAACAAATAGTAGCGGTGATAGATGCGTCATCAATCGTTGTAAGCACCGGCGCATCTTCGGACCTCTTCTCATGTGGAGATGCAACCAGATTGGTTGACAAGGACGGGGAAAGAAGGGGATGGAGGAGAATACCGTCACATTACGTAGCGTAGTTTACATATAGATACAAATTCCTCATTGTAATGAGACATGCCCCAACGCGGGTGACAAAAAAACATAATACTTTTTGCTGGTGGTTGTGGTGGGGAAAAGGCATCCTGTTTTTTTGTCACCCCAGTGGCCCCTTACCTACATAGTAAGACTCAAGTCGGGGTCTCCTTCTAAATGCAACTACCTATGTCGGATCCGTCTACATTTGCGACAGGGCATCTCTGAGTCGTTTTGGCGGCCAGAAAAATCGGCGGCGAAGAAGCCTATATAATGACCTAGATGCTTGTTTACTTGAGCATCCGTTGCATTCTCCATATCACCAAAATAACCGGACGACGGCCTTCGGCGGTTACGATCTCATATACCAGTTCCTCGAGAACCAAGTCTAAGTAGGATTCGCGAGCTATGGCATTTGCCCCTCCTCCGAGACACTGCCTGAGATGCTATCTTATCTTCCGTAACCCATACCACATGAAGAAATGTCTGACCAACGAATATACCCTCGACATTAGTATACGGCTCAAGATAGAAGGCGGTGAAGAATGCATCCACCGAGCGGTGATGGCGTTAGGAACGCGGAGGGTTATTCAGCTACTCTCAGCCTGCCAGCCAAGCTGTCTCTAGTACGGCTGCCGAGGAGGAAAGAAAACGGCTGTTGATAGGAAGGTAGGCCATTCATGGGAGCGGCGGCATTCGCTGTAGTTTAAGGGCGCGTGCGTGAAGTGAGATGGCTTGGCTGCAGCTCGTACCACCTCACAAGTGAGAACATCACTCTTGCGGAGAGTTAACCGAGGCTCGAGACGGAACTATGGGGGACAGCAATAAACATCTAAGGAGAAAAACTCTACAACAGGGTCAGGCCTGCAGAGATATATACAGTGCACTTTCGTACTACAATACAACCTGCCAATCCATTCAGGCGGGGTAATGCAGAAGCGAGACTTTCGCTACACCAGTTTTTGCAGTACCGTGCCAGCCTAGGCGCGCCCAACCGCACTATGCCAGAATGTCCGCTGCGATCATCCCGATTTACGCCAGTAATACATGTTTACTGTTCAGGTCCATACATGTGGAATCAATGAGGAAGTCCTGTCTGCAATGCATGTCGCAGTACCAGAACACATTGCTCCAGCTGTTGCGCATTCAACTGCTGCTGTTGTTGGTATTGCAACTGTTCTTGTTGCTGATCACTCTGTTGCTCCTCTTCCTGTTATTGCGCTTGCAGCTTTGACCCCCGTGCTCCGTACAGCTGCACCCTCTGTAGCTGTAATCTTGGCTTTGTCTGTTTTTGTTCTTCTTGGTGTCCGGCATGGGCAAGATGAGAGCCATCCTAAGCTGCTTGCTGAGTTGCGCGGACAACATTGAGGTAACCGACAAGAAGGAGCGGTCGAGGGTCGAAACCCATGTCTTCATAGTTCGGCGCGGTGCGGTACGAATAGGCACACTCCGTCTTATCCACAGCTGCCGATGAGAGAGTTGCCAAGTCAGCTAAGTGTTGCAAACCCTGGCTTGCAGCCGCCTCAATCGCTGATGGGGCCGAAGCCGCAGCGGCGCTAGCGGATGGACGAAGGTGGTCGGCAATCTTGTCCCGGACCAGGCCATCGAAAACCGAGGCCGGCAGTGATGAGTCGCGGAATTCACCAAGAAGCCGTGTAGCATCCTCCTTTGTCTTCTCCACCTTTGCCAACTCAACCAGTATTAGCACGGCAAGAACAGTGAAATGATGATGCAGGGGCGTGATGAGTTGTGAGTGGCCGACAAGCAGGTGAATCAACTCCTGACTAGGCCATAGGGCATCAGTTGACTTGGCGGAGGGGTTAAGCAGGTAAGCCAGCAAGCGACAGTACCAGTAAACCAGGTGGACGACAGGATATGAGCCAGCCTCGATGTGAGCTGGCAGGTCCTCGCGGAAGTCTTCCACCCAGGCGTCCATGAAAGAGCCCACCATCCGATCAGCAAAGGTCGAATCCAAAGGTTCTTGAAAGTTGGTGATCATAACCGATGCTCGGCTCAAGAACCTTGAGGCACCTGCAACGATGGTCAATATACACTTGTCGCTTGAGAAGACAGTCTGTTTGCGGCCTGAACTTACGAATCAGAAGATACTGGACCTCTCCAACAACCACCTTCAGGCTGGCTGATACAACGACACTCTCATCGCGAATCAATGAAGGTACTGCAGCACCCACTGCGTTCCATCTGTCAAGCAGGACAAGTGACCACCATATTCTTACGCGAAGCTGACTCTCGGTATCTGTTCCGGCCTCAACCTCGGACAAGTCCGCTTTGGCCTGGTACAGCTTCAAAGCATTGGCACTCGCTACTGCTCTACCCAGTAGTGATTCCTTAGGTGCACCAATAGAGCCTAAAGGTCGGTTGTCTGCCTCAATAATCATGAGAAGAAGGGTTTGGAGAAAAACCAGGTTCGCAATAGGGGTCTGCGATGTGGAATCACTGGCCTCCCATTCTACCAGCAGAGTATGGGCGAGGCGAACATCTCCAGCGCTACCTGACTGAAAAGAAGGGAAAGAAGAAATTGTTCCTGAGAGCGCTTCAACGAACGCTTCGCGAAGAAGTCCAGGGCACTGTGCCAAATAGTCTTGGATCTGCGTCTTGCTGCTCGGCAAGAACGGGAGGTAGGGCTGAATCACAGTGAGATATCTAACGTCCCGAGATTAGTTTCATTGCCGATGGCAGCTGGGACTGTCGCACTGTCGGGGCCACTAACCCGTTAAACACCTCGTCGTCTACGTCTCGAGCCTGGTCAATATCGGGCATATCTGTGACAGGACCATCCATCGGAGCAACTGGTGGGCGGGAGGGCATATCATTCTTGATAGGCATGGGCTGGGGAGCCAAGCCGTTGGCAGCGAAAGGTGACGACTGAAAGCGATCCGACGGCGTTGTCATGGGCTGAAGAGGGCGATGCTCCGTACCCCAAGTCGTCTGTCTCTGTGGTGCCGGAGTAGATATGTCGGTGCTGGAAATGCTAGAGAATGGCCGCTTGCGGCTGGCGTCCTCGGCAGGACCTGGTGTCGAGTTAAGTGATGCTGCCGCAGATGTCCAGTGTACCATGATATCGGGTGGCAAAGACTCACTCTGGATCTCCAACTTGCCCTCGATGCTGTTGATCCTGTCGGCAAGTTCCTTTATATATCTGCCATATTTACAGTCAGTCGGTCTGCAGCATGAACAGTAACAGTCGCAACTTACCCCTTGCTTGGGCCACGCTTCTGAGGAACGCGACTGAACATACAGCGAATGCCAGAGCGCTTGCAATTGGAACATGGGTTGTCTCCAGAGTCGGACTGGGCATCGCATTTCACCTTCTTTCTACGACACTCGTCGCAAGCGCGGGAGACCTTGGATCGCTTTCTCGGGGGCGTACTGTCGCCAAGAGCATATGACTGGGCAAGATTGTGGTGATCCATTGCCACGGGCACAGACACGTGTTGCTGGAGAGACTCGGAAAGGGGCTCTTCAGGAACGTACGGGCGAGGAGGGGGGGGCGGTGGAGGAGGGGCCTGATGCTGGGGTTGAGGCTGAGACTGAGGTTGCTCTGGGTGAGGGTGGGAGTGAGGGTGAGGCATGATGCTGCGCAAGCTAGGATCTTCAACACTCATGCTAGGATCTGTGACATGCATCATGGGCTCTGCCGCTAGATCCTGGCCAAGCTGAGCAGCCAATTGCAGTTCCTCGACACTAGCAGAGTGGGAGGTTTGTTGTTGGGGTGTAGGCGGTGGCTGCTGCTGATCTTGTTGAGTGTCGTCTCGTGAGTCGTCGTGGTAATATGGACCGGTGTTTTGAGCCTCAGTAGAAGGGGAAGGGTAGCTTTGCATCCGATCGCTGTCTTGATTTCGCTCCTCTGGCATCTGAGGGGATGGATAATTGTGGATTCGCTCATCCTGCATGCGCTCGTCTGGAAGGCTCTCGTCGGGCAAACGCTCGTGCTGCAGTCGGTCGTCTTCTATTCTCTCACCCTCGACTCTCTCATCTTGGATGCTCTCCTCTGGTATCCGGTTTTCGTGTATTCCTTCGTGTCCCCTGTCGCCTTCGAGTCTGTCCTCTTGGAGGCCCTGCATCGGCATTCTTTCCTCCTCGGCAGGGTCGCCTTCGCGCGCAGAGCTCATGATAGCCAATGTACCGTGATAAGTCGCGAAATATGAAGACGTATCGCCTTCGGCAGATAGCTGCGCGCAACAGCAGAGAAGAAGTACCCCGTGCAAGCTCTGTTGTATCGAGAAAGTCGATTTGCCTCCTGGTACAGGTGACACAGGCAGCTGGTGTGTCGGCGAAGGAAACAGTGATTTGACTGCGTAAAGCAACGAAACCCGCCGATAAAGTAAATTGGGCAACCCGACAGACGGAGGGCTTGGTGGGTTGTTGGTAGTGAAATTGTGTCAAGAATTGGTAGCGATGGCGGTTCGATTTCGGGTTCGCGCATACACAGAACGCGTCGCGATTCGGTTGCACGGCAAAGCGGCAAGTGAAGTCGAGAAGAGTTTAATTGACTGTGGGAAACTATGGCTTAGTACAGTTTCTTCTTCTCATTCTCCTCTTAATTGCTGTTACTTCTGAGCGGTGGCTGGACGACGAGATCCAAAGGCATGCCCTCTGAAGCTCCCCGATGTAGACTGACGCGATCGCGACAAGGTCCAGCTCAAGCTAGGCCAGTCGTAGAGCTCAGTTTTTGTTTGCCAATCATTGCACTCGCAAATCGCAACGTTGCAACAACGGTAGCTTCTGCAAATCCTCTTCCATCGCGCAACAGCATTTTGATTTCGGGAGCAAAAGCGTTGAGGAGTTTGGGGGGAGTGGTTAAGCGATTGATTCGGGCTGACTGACCTCTACTCTCTCTTCAAAAAATAATCCGACGCGGACTTTCGTGATGGATCTGCCAGAGAGCGATCTGGTGGACGGAATAGGAAGAACCAGGCTGCCGATGGAGGTTGAAAGGCGTTGATTGATCCGGAGACGCGCTGGAGTTTTGACCTTGGGGGCCTATCTCAATGGAAGGCTCAGTCAGCACAACCAACCCTAGGACAGGCTGGAAGAATTTTTTCCTGGGGGGCGTGCTGGAGGACCACACTGGTGCCAGACACTGGAGAGGTGACCCGCAGATCGCTGTGGTTATTATGTCAGCAGGGCAGTTCCTTGTAACCCGTTTTGCCCGTCAATATCACCGACGGAGCCTGGACCACCAGGAGCTTGTGTCTTCAACTGCTGGGAACATAAATGTGTATCTTACTCTCAATAAGCCTTCCATCTCGATAAAAAACTCTAACGGCCACGCAATGACATTGGGGGGATGATATAATACAGTGCCCTTTTACCATAGCGGCTTTCATATGTCATAACAATTCACTTTGCTTCCCGCCCCTGTGCCGTCACTTGCTCTTATTCCACTAAGAATCCTCCACCACCATCATCGTCTTCCATATCGTATTCTTCGGTAACATCGCTAGACGCCTCCTCGAATTCTTCGTCACCCAGCTCCGGCTCGAATCCACACTTATCCAGAGTCGGGTCTCTGTGTTCTCTACACCAAGACGCTGTTCCATCGTCGTCTATAACTGCACAATCTACCTCGCTTCCATCATCGTTGATAAGTTCGACTCTGGTATTGTCCACGGTGACCTGGCTCGCAATGTAAGTTCCGCCGGGTGCGCTGTCATTCACAATGAACCCGCCGCTACTTTCTGCCCTGTAACTGTCGATGGTGTCCCTCACATCCATAACGAAACTGGCCTTGCATCCGGCTGGGGTTCTGGCATCGTCATCTACCACAGCTCTGTCCTCAGCAAAGAATCCGCCACTCTCCTCTATGTCATGCTTGGCCACATCACCACTCGCATCGGCTGCGGCCAACTCAACCAATCGTTTGTCTTCTTTGACACGCTCCTCAAGGTCCACTCCTGCCCATACGCGCTCCCGAATGCGGAGAGCCACGAGGAACCGCCGCCATGTGTTAATGGCCACCAAGGCTCGTTTGCTATGTTCTGCTTGCGCATCCATATCATCGAAGCCTGCCATCACCGCACACACAGCCTCCTCGTACTCTTGAGCTACCACGATGCCGTTGAAGACTGCTGTACCGTGCTTGCCTTTGAACTGAAACCCTGACAGAGCGGGTGCGTAGTCAATGCCTAACGTGTAGGCGGCTCTCGCAGCAGTATCGAATTCGTCCGTGATATGAACGCCACCCTCCGGTACCATACTTGCAACATACAGGTCGATGTTACCAAACTTGTTCTTTGGCACTCGCCCGTCGACGACCGGAGGGGGCCGGTACACTTCTGTCTGTTCTTGTATGAAGATAGGCGTGCCGGTGGCCCTACGCTCGTCGCCTCCATAGCCGTCGTCGACATACTCTCCTGGTTTAGCGTTTGACCGTCGTGGCAAGAATTTGACAGGCAGCTGTAGCGGCTTCACTTCGCGCCCCATGCGATACCATTTATCCCTGCTTCGAGCTGTTCGTACGTCCTTACGTCGGTATACTTTCTCAAGCGGGGCTCTGTTGCCGGCTGCAACCGTTCCTGCGGGTTGTGCGTCGGGGATGAGAGCCTCGTTATGTCTTAGATGCCTTTCCAGCGCGAAGACTGGATGGTCCTTGAAGTCTGCTACGTTGCGAGGCATTGGCTCGCGTTCTTCGATCGCCGTCAGCTCGTTATCTTCAATCTGATCAAGGTCATTCGGCCAACTCCGTGCAAACGGCTTCAGCGCTCTCTGCCACCATCGGTCACCATTGTTGACAGCTGTCTCAATGCGCAACCGCCGCGTTTTAGCCGTGTAAGCCTTGGCGTATCGTTTCGTAACATCTCGTGCCGTGCCATCAGTATCAAACGCAACCACGTAAGCCATAGAGTTTTCCTTGTCGGTAGCTGGTGGCTCTAATGCTCTAGGTTTCCACATTGACTTCGTGACCAGCGGGTCTACGGGCTGCCATTTCTGATGGCCAACGTCCAGCACCTCAACCCAGTAGATTGGGAAGGGCGACTCACGGATCCTCTTCGGCGTCTTATTTGGCTGATGTGTAGTCGGTGGTGGGGTTGGTAGTAAAGGTAACTGGTAGGCTGTGGCATGAGGATGGCCTAGTCGTCGAAGCGGTGAAACCAGACTTGAGGCGGAAGATAATGACCCTTGTGCATTAGTGTTGTACCGTGGCAGCTGACCCCGTATGTTTTCCTCCTTGGTCGGCTTCTTTGGTAGCTTTGTTTCCTGAGTTCTTGGCAGATTCGGGCCGCCCTGGACAAACGGCAATGGTTGCAATGAGCAAACCAAGCGAGCACGGACTCCGACAGACCGTAGGAGGGCACAATACAGCTGAGCACCAACATCTCGAGACCCACAAAGCCTCTTAGCCGCGTGTCTAAAGTCTGAACGGTCCATGCATGAGTCCATGTTTGTCGGCGGTTCATACTGAGCATGGTTAAATCAGCCATTGGGTGAAGCGAAGAAGAAGAACTGTACACTCACATTGGCAAGATGCTCAGAATCTTCAGCCCATAGGGATCGTCGTAGCCCTCGCTCAGTAATTTGAAATTTTGACATAAATATAGTGCTAGCTTGTTGCAGGCCATTTTTTAGCGACTCTGTCTGCCCAAATTGAGGAAGACTGGGGCTCGGTTTCAGATGGTCGACAATCTTTTTTGTGAGAAGAGAACGGACGCTGTTTTGTACCTGCTCATCATCACACCAACGGTTCCTCAGGGCGCAGTGTAGTAGGAGACATAAAAGGTGTGTCCTGTGGATTGATACGCGGCGCTCCTTCTCCTCTTTCGTGATAGGCTTCCTTTTCTTGGTTCCCTTTCGAGCATCAGTCCCAGTGCTACTGTGCTCTGATAGATTCAATGTGAGTTTCTTGGGTTCTCCGATGGCTTCTGGGTTAGGCTGCACAGCCCCAAAATCGACACCCTTAGGCTCAGCTCCGTCCACATCCTCCTCATCATCATCATCATCATCTTCTTCTTCTTCTTCTTCTTCTTCTTCTTCGTCGTCGTCCGAGGTTTTGTAAATAATCTGGACCGTCGCTGGAGCGATAGTTACGTCTTCGAACTCTATACCTTCATCACCGTCATCATCGATTCCTTCCGCTACCGGAAGTTTTGTCATCGCGATAGGAGTCTTGGGCTTCTTCTCTCCGGGTCTTTTGAGCCTTTTTGCTGGCTGCTCGACCAAAGATGCACGTGCACCATCAGCATCTTCTGCGGCCTCAGCCAGCATTTCTTGATAGACATCCGGCACATCGGACTCAGCAGCTATAGACCGGGTAGCCCTGGTTCGTTTCCGACCAGCCATGGTGGCCCCTTCGCACAGACAGAAAGACCGACTGTTGACTGGAATGAGTATGAAATGATGGGGGTACTGAAAGAGGTGCGGTGTGATTACTCTGCATGGTTGTAGGTGAAGTTATCTTGGACTCGGCCTTGGATATGACCGCCTCACAAAGCTGACGAACACGAGCTGACACAGATTCACGTGACAGTCGGTAGTCACTAAGGCCCCACTCAACCGCTCAAACCGCCCTCGCCTCTTGGCTCGCTCCTTCGGCTACCTAACCTAGGTAGGTACAAATGCATTGCCCTCTAGGCATTTGTAAGGTGGACTATATTGTACTTGCAGTAATCAATATTTGTAGCTACAGGACGAGAAGTCTGAGATACAAGTTTTCATATTTTCGTACGTGATCGCTAGTTATTACGATAGAAGATTGATGTGTCCAGCGGTAGTCTTTCGCCCATCCATATAGCTCGTTGGGTGTGGTTGCGCAGCTCAGTAACATTGCGATCGAATTCCTCCTCGGTGGTATTAGGGTGAATGAGAACGGACAAGGGCCCTCTATAGATGGTCAACCACGGAATGAAGGCGCCAAACTGGGCCGGCGTGAAGATGTTAACTTCGAACATGGCTACAGGATGCGGACCAACTGGCCCTTCCCAAAATCGATAGATTCTCAGCTCAGGGACTAGATTTGTATCAGCAGATATCTCAGCCAGTCAAGGCAAGTCAAAAATGTTTACACTCCCGTCGGATGCGTTCCCAGAGATCTTTGGCGTGTTTGACTTGCTCCGGGTTGGACTGGAAATGGTAGATATGGATATCACTGCATCGTCATGTTAGTGACGAGGTTTCCTCCAAAAGCTGAGAAGTCACGAACAAGCCTCCTCTGCGTCCGTTGTCCAACGGCGCCGGGAAGACCTCGTAAGCCTTGCTCAGACAGTCCTGAGGCGGGTGTTTGAAGCTCTTGCCGTCCTCATTGAGCTCGTCCGGTAAAGGAGGGGCGTTTTCATACCCCTCGCGAGGAGAAACGTAGGTGTACAGCGGAGGATTGGAAGCCATTGCAAATGGTTGAGAGGAAACTTTAGTTAGTATTTAAAAAGCCCGAGGTTACAAGGAAACAGTGATTATGCTTGGATAGATAATGTATAGTACCGAGATGTCTTTGTTTGAGGAGTAGCTAAGTAGGAGCTGGTGGAACAAGTTCTGAATATGAGACGTAACCACTCAAAGTCAGTAGGTCAGAGGATTGCTCAACCTGTAGGTAAAGTAAGACATTTAACCCGATCCTGATGCCGAGTGCCCAAATTATCGCGCTGACGCAATATGTGAGACCCACCCATTTCTAAGCAACCGCGCGCGTATCTCTTTGAGTAAAGGAAGCACCGCGACGCATCCAAACTCCCACCATCTCTAGCGATCGGAATCCTACAATGAAACGATGGCGATCAAGGTCCAACGTCTGCACAGCCCTTATCATGCATGGCTTGTCCCAATCACAAACCCAGCACGCCAAGCGCTGGCTCAACGAAGGCAGAGCTTCACAATGTGTAAAAATTCGCTCCAAAGTCGCAAAAGAATGTCCAACATGCCACCAGAATTGTCATTATCTTACAATAAATACTACAGGGTCTTTTCCGGTGCCTCTCTTGCTAGAACGCCTTCAGTTAGGAATCGATGCCCAAGTATCCTTTGGAAGCCTCTCAAATCCCCGTTCAGCTAGGGTTCCTCATCTCCTGCCGCCGCAAAGTCATCAACGTCCAGCATGAGATACATAACCCGTCATCCTCAAATCGTTGATATAAGTAACCGGAATTACCGGGACCGATGCCAATTCACATGTAAACTCATGTGCGCTGCAAAATGGCATGGAATCGTTCGACGACCTTGAGACACTGCGTTAATCACAAATGACAATCGGCAGGGATAGCTTCCAACCATGATAACTTACCTCTGGGTTTGATTTCACGAACGGGAGGTCAAAGAACATATACTTCTCGTTCTTGAGCAACTCGACAACCGTCACCATGAGACCCCACGGCTGAGGCCAGTACCCGATGAGGCGCTCCCAAAGCACTCGTGTGATTTGCTGCCGAATCTCCGTCTCCTCCGGGTCGTTCATGTCCTGGCCAAAGATTTCCAACAAGACCCGACTGAAGTAGTTGGTATGGGCATTCGGAAACCGGAGCTGATTGGTTATGCTAGTGATGAGAAAGTAACGCGCCTCGGGTGACAGCTCGTGGAGCAGTAGAGACATAGTAGCTACGTCTGACGATGCCGGGTTGAAGACATCGGTACCCTTTTGCGTCGATTGCTCGACAGCGTAATTGCCGACGTGTAACGTAACTGCCTCAATCACAGGTAGGTTGGCATTGATAGGCACATGCCCGAAACCGGTGTCAAGCCGCGGGTTCTCAGTGATGGCTCGGGCAATATGCGCCAAAGTATCTTCTGAGGGACCGTTTTGCAACGCATGGTCGAGAATTTCAAGCAATCCCAGGTCTCGAAGAATAGTTGCGGAATTCTCCAAGCTGTCAGGTGATTCCTGAGCCTCATCTAACCGTTCGACTTGCAATCCGGGGAACGATGGGTCAGGCAGCTTGGGGTGAGTTGCTGGGTTCGCCGTCAAAATGGCGTTGAGCAGTTGTTTGCAGTGCGGCGGGACACTGATCGTAAGCTGATGCGAATGGGCCGCAAGATACTCGGAGTAATCGTGCTGCAAGACGACGAGAAGCTTGAGCGTTGCGCGGTAGATCTCTCGCGCCACGTTGGAAGGCTCAATCGACTTGACCTGCTCTCCGACGTGCTCAAGAAGTAGCTGCAAGAGTCTGGTAAACGCGACCCATCCAGCACGGTCTTTCATGATGGTGGGCAGGAATACGCGGTGCTGGAGAAGAGAAAGCCATCCAAATACAAAGCCTGGGAGATATTTTGGCCCCAGATCGACGAGCCTGGAAGCGAACTTGATAAATAATCCGGACTTCTCGGCCTCGGAAAGCTGCTCAGCGGTTGAATTGATCTCGTACAGCAGGACTGAGAACAGACGATGGAAGACTCTTTGGTTGAAGTGTTCGGCGCGCTTCACGTGGTGGTGGTTGAGAACAAGGGTGATGAA
This sequence comes from Colletotrichum navitas, assembly GCF_030913465.1. Lineage (NCBI taxonomy): Eukaryota > Fungi > Ascomycota > Sordariomycetes > Glomerellales > Glomerellaceae > Colletotrichum > Colletotrichum navitas. The sequence goes on along the minus strand of NW_026850633.1, from coordinate 141,994 downwards.
AGCTAAGATGGAGTCCAAATACACCGCGCGACTGGGCGTTGGAGCGGGCTCAGTTTCGTCATGTAGCCGGATGAAGATATTGATCATCTTAGCTAGAGCATCAATTGCGAGGAAAGCATCCGTCAGTGTTCCTGTCGTATGGAGGAAGTGTTCAAATCTGTCCACCGACATGTCTGCCGCGATTCTGATGAATAGGAAGAGATCATCCTTGGTCTTGACCACGTCCCTCATCTGCATTTGTTCAACAAACAGAATCGCAGAGTTCTCCGACGCGTTGGGATTGTTGCAGAGATGAATCCATTCATCAAAAACATACTCCATCTGATCCAGGTGAACAGCGCTGTCAGACCCTTGTTGGGAAGCCTGCGGCAGTGTCTGGCCGCAAAGCTTTGCCTTCAAGCGCTGTCCAATTATCGACTCCGGCTGATCTTGTATCCAGGACCAAGCGGCCTCGAGTGTTCGAACGAAGTCTCCGTAGAGAGCCATCGGTCGGTTGGCCAGAAGCGTCAGATCTACCATCTGTTCCAAGAACTCCAGCGACCCTTCTTTCCTTTGCTGAAGCACTTTGGACATTGCCAAGTCAATGTTTCTCCAATCAAGAAGATCTGTGCGCAACAGCGCAGCAAGAAGAGGTAAAGTCAGGAACGTCGATCCAGGCTGCTGGCGAAACAGAGCAGTCACGCGGTTGTTCAGCGTTGGACCAGAAATCTTCCTTAAAGTCTCAAGAACGTGGACCAAGCTCTCAAGGGCTAGGTTGTCCTCGACCTGAGTGAAGATAAGCTGGATTATCTGGTCGGCCGCGTAGATGGCGAACTCTTCAGAGGTTTGCGATGCCTTGATCATGTGCTGGACCAAGGCGTCGACAACATCAAGGACAGGATGAGGTCGAGGCAAATCTGTGAAGTGCTCTTCACGGGCCTCGGTGGCAACACGCTGGAGCTCTATAAGAAGCTTCTGGACACGATCAATCAACGCACGGCCATCCATCTGGAATGCCTGGGGTCTCGCGCTAGCCATCGCTCCGTTATGGACTGGGGCGTAGGATTGGATTTGGGAATTGAGATGCTGAACTGCCGGCGCCTCTGCAGCGGCACCCAAGCCGGGCACAGTAGAAAATTGGTCCTGCAGAACTTCGTTGGCAAGCGAACGGGTTGCGTCAGAAGCCGAAGGAACATGGGAAGGGACATTGGACGTAGTGCTGCGAGGCTGGCGGGCAAAGTCCTCATAGATCGCCATTTGTTCAGGGTTCAAACCACCCATACTTGGTGACAGCTTGAATGGGTTAGGAATCGTCCAGGCCCATCGACTGAGCGACGCATCCACATATGGCTCGTTGGGCCGTTGCAAACGGTGGCGACGTCGTGCTTCCAGCTCGGGCTCAATCATCTCTTCAATCTCGGGCACCGCTCTCTCTTCCGCCTGTTTCTCGATAATGTTGCAGGCGAGATCAAGATTCGAGTTGACGCACATGATGATCGTGCCCTCAGGTAAACCCTGCGGGAGATCATTCGACAGATTCCGCATATAGTTGGTGAAATTGGCTCTCAGAGGCTCTTTGGACGTCACCAGCGCTAGGCTTCCAGCCGTCGCCTTCACCATGCTGATTGCCGATGTTCGAACTCGATTTTCGTCAGGCTCAGTAGCAAAGTCCTTGTGAATCATTTGCTGTGTAGAGATGGCAGCAATCGTAACTGATCGATCCACGACGGGTTGAATGATATCTTGTAAAGCGCGGGTGAGAGCAGTGCGGACAATCTCGTGCAGCCGTGTTGCCGTAACGACCATCTCGTTTGTGGGAGGTATGTGAATAAGAGGACCGAGGTCCGGGATGGAAGCGGCGATGACCTGAGGCGAGAGACCAGCTGCTACACCAGTTGAAATGCCATTCAATGACAGGTTCTCAAACGTATCCAGTGTGTCCTGTGGAAGCACGTCCTGTGTGTCCTCGACAGCGGCGCGGTTGAGTATTTCTCCAGAAGGTTCTATGCTCTTGTGATCAAGATTAAGGCCTTTGCACAAAACCTCAATCTCGAACTTGAGGTTCAGTTTTAACTCGGCATGATGGTACAATTCGATGAGCAGGTGGATAATATCCATAAGCCAAGGATTCGGTGGCCGGAACACTGTTGAATTGGCGCCCTGGAGAAGAACCTTGCAGACGAAAGGGATAACAACTATAAGCCTCTTGGTGTCATGGGCTTCGATCAACAACTGTTTGAAGGCGATGTTCTTATGTTTGATTGGCTTGTCACGTGCCAATGTCAGTAGACCCAGCCATCCACCAAGGTTCTTCAGGTGAGAGCGCTCAGTCGAGTTCTGCATCGTGGCCTCTGAGTTGAGCATGCGGGCGACGCTAACATACGTCTCCCTCAATACCTCCCCCCACAACACCCGGTCTTCAAAGAGCTTGACCAGTTCAAGGTAGACCTGATGATAGTTGGGTTGCATCTTGGCTCGCTCTTCAACAAGATGGCTCGCGAACCATTGCTGGTAGCGGTGCTCTAAGATGTCTCGTAGTTCCTGGCACATTGTCTGTAGAGTCGTCTCGGTGAGGTTGTTGAGAACAAACTGGATTTTTCCTTGTGTGTCGCCTGAGGGCTCCTCAGCATCAACTCCAGGAGATCGTTCAGACGCATTGATGGAAGCGAACGGTGGTGATTGTCGCTCCGTGCTTCTGGCATCCGTCCCATTGCCATTTGTCAGTGGTTCGCTGGTGAGAGGGGGACCATGAGCAGGTGTCGCTATGCCATTACGTGATCGAGCAAGCTCTTCCTCGTGGTCTCTGACGACATCTTCGGCCTTTTTCCACGCCTCAGTGCCTTGAAGGCCAGGTATCTGCAGTAATTGTCGACAGAAACCGGGCCACTCGCGGAAGCGAGAAAAAAGTTGCATCAGAGCTTGGAGTCCGAATTTATACATCGAGTCCTCTGGTAAATAGTCTCTGACGGCTTCTAGAATCATGCCAAGCCCGATCTTGAGCGGGAGATCAGAAATGAGCTTATGGGATATGATACCGCCGAATAGCACCGCAGTTGTTGCAAGAGCTTCCAAAGGATAATCGACGTAATGGGCGTACTCGTCGAACAAGCCATGGATCATGCAAGCGAAAACGTCCTGGTCCAGGGGATCACGAGAGTGCTTGTATCGATCGAGGATCTCGACAATGTTGCGGACTTGAATCTCGTCCCCATACATCTTCTTATAGTGCTCTTCCATCTTGCTGTTGGCGGCAGCAGGTAAGGCATTTCCATCTTTGCCATTGGCGTCAATGATATCGTCAAAACCCTCGCCATAATTGATCAGTCTTGGGTAAACAGTAATGCAAGATCTTTGCACCATAATGAGATCCTGCAGAGGTGTCTTTGGCAAGAAGTCCTCCAAGATCTGCAGAAAAGCGGCCACTGTCCTCACTTGGAGGGTTGTGCTGGACTTGACAGCGGGTTGACCATCGGGGGGCCGCTGGAATTGTAGTTCAAGGTTCGCTTTGATCAACAAAAACTGTAGCAGAGAGCGTGCAACCTCGTTGCTTCTCTCAGAGTTACGGCGAGCCCAATTGACCAAGTCGAGGTACCCTTCGGCATGTGCCAGAGCTGCGAGGTCAAGACCAAAGCCATTGGGCAAATACACAAGCTCATCGAGCCATTTGTGCTTCAGGGCATGCTCGAATATTAAGGGAAGATCGGTTGGTTTGATAGCATGGGCATCAATCAACCGTTGTGTCACCCATTCCTTATCCTTCTTCCATAAGCTGTCAAGGACGAAATCATATTCGGTCGAGCGCTTGTATAAGAAGCTTTCGAAAAGGGAATTTAGCGTGTCCACAGCCATCGTCGGCCAGGGCTTTGGTACCCCGAATGCAGATACAACAAATATGTCCAAGTTTGGCACCACGACCTCTTGAAATAGGCGTTTGGCTTCAACACTCTGCGACGCGTGTACGGAGTGTAGGGCAACGTGAAACACCGCTGACAGAGCTTCGACCGAAACAAGTGCATGCTTGACTGCGAACGCAGCGCGTTGTTGGACCTCGGGTAAGGACTGCGCATATGTGTCCAAAGTCAACGTTGGAACGAGACCCGGGATGGTACTGGCGTCCAGCTGATCAGGCTGTAGAGAGGCGAATGCGCAAATGAATGACAGCTGAGTTTCCGGGTGCTCCCAATTGCCACCCCACAGCTTTTGGATGTCAAATGTTTGATCGTCCTGCGCAATCGGCAATAACGCGTTGTAGAGGCGCATGAACTGCTGCGAGGAGATTCTGGCAGATCTTTGATCAAAATACGAGACCACGTCTTGCCATCGGAAGGAAGGAGGAAGGACTCGACGTAGAGATGCAGTGAGAACCGAAGAATTGTAAGGCGGCGTCTGGCTAATCGTGCTGTACGTAAGGGCAATAGAAACTTGCTCTTCACTCAGCTGGACATTTGGCGGGCGGTTCTGCAAGTACGATACGCAGGTCTCTTCATCCCGCGTGAAGTCACCACCGGTCCTTTGAATGTACGTGGCGAGTGCATTGGGAGGTTTGTCGGCTAGCACCCTGACCAAATCAAGTGCCGCGAGCACTTCGGAAGGAGGCGGTGCTTGATCTCCATGCCACCTTGCCTGTACTTTATAGGCAAGTTCGGCCTTGGACGCAGCATTGAAGTTGGGTGGCTGGTATTGAATGAAGCGGTCGACGAGTATGGCAATGAACTGGTCCGTCAGATCCGCATGCTCTTCTATTTCGCGTCGGGCAAGAATGTTGACGAATGTAGGGAAATTCGTGGACAATATGGCGTCAGCTAGAAATGCAAGTTAGAACACGAAAAGACAGAAACCGCAGCGGCTTAGAGCAACGCACCCTTCGTCTTGAGGTCGGATCTCGATCCCATTTTGAAGGCTAATGCCAGTATCGTCTTCTCTAGAGCATCTAGCTTGAATGCTTCCATGAACGTGGACATATCGAAGTCACGGAATATATCTTCTGTACCTATCTCGATGGATTCGGCAATCTTGGTGGCCTGATTGATGTCGTGGGAAATCTTTTGCACTTCGGTTACGAGAAGATGGAAGTTGCCATTGGCACCCGGTCGTGGCTGACCATGAAAGATGTGGGCGGCATGAACAGCCACGAGGCGCGCAAAGTACTTTGTAAAAACCTCCATGCCGTGTTCATCGATGAGCTATGAAGAAAAAGGAGGCGCGTTAGCACAAAGCTTGATGAGTAGGCTGGGAGCTGATGGCTGCAGAAATAGACGGAAGGACGGGGCTTTTACTTTTTGTAGTTGTTCTGCTTGTGTCTCCCACTTTGCGCGGTCCTTATCCTCCTTGATGGCGCCGAGAAGTAGGTAAATCTGGGCAACTGCAATCTTGACCAGGGGATTTGGCCCCGTCGGACTACTCGTATTGGGACTTGCGCCCGCACTCAACGCAGAAGATTGCGATGGATGGGGCGATTGCCCAGCTCCTGTCTGCAGTGTCTGTGAAGGATGTGGAGAGAATGATCCCGATCTTGATTGTGGGACCATGGGATAGTATTGCGTATGGGGGAGAGAAGTTGGAAGGCGGAATCGTCCGTCTTGCAAATAGACCAGACAAAACCAGCTTCCTCGCTGAAGCTCCGTAGATCGTGCCGCTGAAGAATGCTATTGCAACCAAGGATGTCCGCATGAACAAAGAGTGATGCAACAGCTGTGCAGGACAGCGCTGGCGCGTTGCGACTAGCGAAAGAAGACAACGATTTGAGACGAGAACGGCTGCGGAGAATGAGTGCGCTAAGTGGAGGATATGGAGTTGACCTCTGGCCGAGTTTGATGCGATGGGATGGTGACAGTTGGCGGTTGAAGTATTTAAGTAAGGAGGAGAGGAGGGGGGGACCTGGCACTTGAGCCAGGTCAATCGGGAGCGACTCGAAAAGCTCGCCGAGCTGTGGGCGTAGGATCGATGCGGCGGCTTCCAGAGAAATCAGGCGACTTCTGAGGGTTGAAGAAGGGTAAAGAAAGGTTTGAAGGGCTCGGTAAAGGGTACGACGTTGATTGTGAACGTCTGTCGTGTTGTGCTAGACAGCTTCGCAAGAGATGAAGAAATTAGACTCAGGCCGAATTGACCTACGTGAGGACGTAGAGGCTCAGGTCGCTGGCAGGGGATTGGATGTGGACCGAACCTGCACAGTAAGGGCAGTGGAATGGAAGAGGTTGAGACAGCGCTGAGTTTGCTTAGGTAAGGCGGCCCGGGTACTGAGGTGCTAGATATCAATCTGTCCGGTCGCCGGGTAAAGAGGGGGTATACGATATAATGGCACCAACGTGCATCTTGGGGTACCCTGAGTCGCACGTGACATGTTTTCAGTGACCAGCTTGCGCGCTGCTGTACATAGATATGGGATGGATATCTACCTAGGCAGGTGGTACTCCACATCAAGCCACGAAATCGGTTGGACGAGGATACCTGTTAACAGCTGACAAGTCGACAAGGGAGCAGGGACATTCCTTTTACACAACCCATCACATTGAGGCTTGCTTACCTACGTACACAGGTAGAGAGGCAGGCTGCTATTGCATCCCTCAAGCGGTACGTACCTTGCGCCTCCAAGATTCTCATGGGCGCTGGGCGGCAGACTGGTTACCCGGCAACGCACCCAAACAACTCTATCTCTTCTTCAAACGACCGATAGTACTTATCTCTGCCAACGAGGCTTCTCATCTATTCTCTATATTGTATAGAGTATATTTGAGAAGAGCAATCAGCTTTGTATCGTTCATTTTAACCATCAGTCCTTCGCGAGCATCCAACCATTGCTGCTACGATTACGCTTCTCGACAGATTAACTCCGATTACTCCCTATCTTTATACAGCGGGTTGACATCTCTCGCAGGCAGAATGCCTGCAACAACAATGGAAGCGCCATCCGTGGCTCTGTCATGTACGTGAGGCGCGCAGATACACCGGTAATCGAAGCTAACAATTGGAAGTCGCAAACAACTTTTGGGGAAAAGAAGATGCCGGTGTCGGCCCCCTCCTTGACCGCATGCTTGCTGCCAAGCAGACGTGCGATGAGCTTAAGGCATTCTACAGTGGTTAGTAGCAATCATCAGCTTATTGATTCTTTGGCTAAAGAAAGGCTAATGCCCGATGTAGCTCGAGCCTCGATCGAAGACGAATATGCCCGAAAGCTGCTTTCATTGTGTCGCAAACCCCTTGGGTCCCACGAGACGGGGAGCTTGAAGACCTCATTAGATACCGTTCGAGGTGAAGTCGAGTCGATGGCGAAGCAACATCAAAGCATTGCAGCGCAGATGAAGACTGAGTTGGAGGAGCCACTTGCTGCATTCGCCGGTGCCATGAAGGAAAGAAGAAAGATTGTACAAAATGGTATTGAGAAGATACTCAAAATAAAGATCCAGCAGACACAGCACGTGAACAAGGTAAGCCATGCCTCAGCGTTGGCATTCAGTCATAGTCATCATCCTATAAATAAATGGCTCGTTAACACAATCGACAGACTCGAGATCGGTTCGAGCAGGAATGCCTCAAGATCAAAGGCTACCTCGCCCAGGGACATATGGTCATGGGCCAAGAAGAACGCAAGAACAAAGCTAAGCTGGAAAAAACGCAGATCAGTGTCGCAACCTCCAATACAGAGTACGAAAACGCGGTCAAGGCGCTCGAGGACACAACTGCGAGATGGAATCGAGAGTGGAAAGCCGCAGCCGACAAATTCCAGGACTTGGAAGAGGAGCGTCTTGACTTTACCAAAAGCAGCCTCTGGACTTTTGCCAATGTCTCTTCCACTGTCTGCGTCAGCGACGATGCTTCCTGTGAAAAAATACGACTATCGCTTGAGAAGATGGATGTTGAAACGGATATTGTCAGCTTTATCAAGGAACAAGGTACTGGTCAGGAGATCCCAGATCCTCCCAAATACATCAACTTCTGTCGGGGAGACATCAACGATACGCAGTCAGAATCGTCTGACGACGATAACTACTCGGTCGCGCAGTTTCCCAGAAGTATCAACCCAGCGTTCCGGTCATCTTCCCCGCAACCCTCGACTTACGAATCGCACCATGACCCAAACTCAAGCCTCGCCCAGGATCTTGGACACAAAGAATTAGCCCCGGTATCTTCAAGGACTGCTGCTGTCCCTGATATGGGTCGCAAAGAAGCGAGTTCCTCTATATCCAGACACCAGGCTCCAGATACAGCACGAGCCGATACCAGCCCCTCCTCCAAAGGCTTTGCACCAGAACAGAGCCACAAGAATGCTGGCTCTTCTTCCAGGAGCTTCGCGCTGGAAACTAGACAGGATGACGCAAGCCCTCCAAGAAGTTATTTCCAGGACATGGGCCGGCGGGAGATGGTCCCAAGGTCTGTTCGTGAAACCCCACCGTCGATGCAGAAAATGCCACCAGCAATGGATAAGCTGCGCCAGGGGGCTCAAATTACCAATCAGCATGTTCAGCAACAACAACAACAACAGCAGCAGCAGCAGCAGCAGCAGCAACACCAAAGCCGGCCCCAAGTTGATGTGAGCCAACATAGCTCATTTGCCGCCGTTCCGCATGATCCATATCCTCTCGATGGCATGACGATGCTGTGCCGTACTGGGCCCCAATCCGAGCGTAGTTCTCACCCCCCTTCAGCTCGACCATCGAGCCGTGACTCGCAAAGCGACTACTCAAACCCAACTTCGATCTCAAGCCAAGAGCCGCCTAGCGATAAAATTTCTCCAATCAAGCAGGAGCAAGTCAACGCGCCACCTCCAGCATCAGACAAACAGGTCCTCAAGAAGAGAAGTGGTTTCTTCCAGAATCATAGTCCTTTCCGTCGGAAGAGCACAAAGGATACTCAAGGACCGCCGGCAAACAGAAACACATGGCATCCTGTATCCGCTCAAGGAAGCCCATCCCGAAGACCACATTTGTCAACACAAGAAACATCAAACCTGCTCGGAGATAGATCAGCGAACAGTCCAGAGCCGATTGATGCGAATGCCAGTCTTGCACTGAATGTAGGGCAGAATGTCTTCTCAGTCACAACCCCGGACCTGGAAAAGAGAAAGGGCTCGAGTGTCCAGCCCTCCCAGCCTGAGACCGATCCAATTGCCCTAGCCCTCGCAGAGCTCAAGGGTGTCGGCGTCGGCAAGCAATCGAGCGTACGTGTTTCGGCTGACCGCTACCACGGCATCGCCACTCCAACGCCTAGTTCTCAGCCATTCTCCAGGTCGGTCCCACCAGCTGCAAGCAACGGCGGCGCTATGACCGCGGGTCTTAGAGGAACACCGCCTCCTTATGACCAACAAGTCGTTCAGAGACTTGGGGTGCCCCCTCAGGCAGTAACGGCAAAGGCTATGAAGGAAACATCGCAGAAGTTTGCCGACCAAACCCGAAGCATGTTCAACCCAGTGAAGCGTCCCGGATCAGGCTACAGCGGAACCACTCAATCTCGACCGATGACAAGAGGGAGTGATGTCCCTAGAGCGGCATCCCCGGCTCCAATACGAAGCGCTTCCCCGAGGGTGACGCCGGCTGAAGATGTCCGGAGCGCCTATCGAAGCTCGCCGCGCAGCGCTTCTCCGAGGACTGGGTTGGCGGAAGATGTCCACGGCGAGTACGGGTCTGCCTCACCTAGTCATCGTGGATCCGTGGGTAGAGACACCTCGCAGATGAGCAGTACGCCCCGAAGAGGGTCTGAACAGCCGTATTATAGACAGAACTCGCCAAGCAGCATTTCGAGAACAGCATCTCCGGCTCCTTATTTGGAGAAGATGCGCCCTGGCAGTAGCCATGTTGCCAACGACATGGCGGTTCAGTTAGCGTCCCTTGGCGATGAAACTTACGGATCAATGCGCGGTCGAGGCGGGAACCGTCCTGGTACGAGCTCTAGTAACCGGGCCATGGGTCTTTACGAGGGAGGCGGGCCACCCGGGCAAGGCGATTCGAGGCCGCGTAGCAAGAGTGTAGCAGACCCGTCGCGGCAGTACACTCGAGATGGCAGGCCTATTTTGCACTTTGGTGAGTATGAGACAAGGTCTCGACGGGCTATTGGAAGAGTACAGCGCTAATCAGATCATAGCAAGAGCTCTGTACATGTACCAGGCGGCCATTCCGGAGGAGCTGGGGTTCGCCAAAGGCGACCTACTCGCGGTTCTGCGCCACCAAGATGACGGCTGGTGGGAGGCCGAGGTGCATGGAAGCAATGGGCGAATGGGGTTGGTCCCAAGCAACTATCTTCAGCCATGTTAGAGCAATTCGCTGGTTGAAAGTGGTGCTGGATGGGCTTGCTTGTGGTGACACTGGCACGAGGCCAGTAAGAGCTAGTGAAGCCGGCCAACTTGACGAAGGCTAATGTTATGAAGTCAACAACTGTGAGACTTGATCTTGATTGTACGATTTGTCTTATTTTCTTGTTTCTTCTTCGTTTGGAGTTGGGAGTCTGATGAGAATGATAGCGCCTAGCTCAGATATGCATTGGTTGTTGGCTCTCACGGGAACCATGAGAATCAAGCTGTGGCATTCCGGCTAGTTGATGACGCTGTTCCAGTTACGATGCCTATGCAAGTTTAAGTAATCCATGCTATGTACCCAAATGTATATGCTTATAGAGGGGTAGACAGAACCGTAGTAGAGATAATCACCCACCTGCGAAAGACATACCGAGTCAAAAGTCTGTTTACAGCAGTAAGAACAGCCAATCAAAAGCTACGTTAGATGGCCGAGGCATAAGGCCCTTGGTGGCGCACTGTGGAATGACCTCAAGCTATCAGTGGGCCCTCTATTCAACTCTTCGTTATCATCCTTTTTGCTGTAAACAGACTTTTGACCTAGTACTGCAACATGCTGTCATAAGACATACCGTTGCATGTGATCGGGCTTGAGCCATCCCTTCCCATTGCTGCTGTTCCCTCCAATGCGTCTGCACTCGCGCTCTGGGCTGCTTTGAGAAGAAGGAAGCTGTTATTACCTCACAGACTGCTGCACACATTTATTATCGATACTCTCGCCCTGCTGTATTGGGCAGCCAAGCCCTCGAGCGAGAGCATTACACCCGCTTTCCATAAGTATCGACACCTACATATCGGTTCAATTGGCACTGTACCAAAACAAGCCACGAGGCGCTCGAACTTGGTCAATTACAGTGAATTCCAGGCAAAGGGCGGCGAGTGTGCCAGCCACACGTATCCGATCAACACCACACAATTGTTACGCTACCTGGACTAGGTACGGATAGAGTACAGCCGCTCAGCTTGAGCTTCCCTCACCTTGATATTTCCCTTCCTTTTGCCTACCTCGCATCTCCCCCAAAGTATGCACTCTCCACCTCACCAACATCGACACTCGCAGCAGCCGACTCGATCTAACTTGCCGATGATACACAACTCTTGAACCCCACCGCCAAACCTTATTGCCAAGAACCGAATACCTATAATACATCGGACATCTCAATTTGCAGGGCGGCCGTCGATAACGGTTTACGTTTGAGTAGCCATCCTTAATGCACAGAACCAGCACAGCCCTTGTTTGTCCCTGTTGAGTCCAACGATAGGCCAGTGTCGATTTTTCAACTTCCTCTCGCTGCAATGGTAGCCTCCTCCTATCAAGCACCTAGCAATAACTATCCTTCGCATTCTAACCTCAACTAGGAAGTATTGGGCAAGGCATCTCGCGCCGCCACATCCAAGACCGCACAGCGAACACTCGTGAATGTCAGCCTCCTCGTGGGAGCTTCGCTGTTTTTACTGCCCTTTGCCGCTGTCGCATCGGTTCTATTTTTCCAAAACTATCTTCCTGATCAAGTGGTGACGGCCCCTGTGCATCTCCAGTATGGGTGAGTGAACCCTGCCGACCCATCCTACACGCAACAGAGTGAGGAAGGACGCCACGGGCTGACGCCTATCCCAGATCGGGAGCCAATCCCTTTGGAACGGCTGTCATTCCAACGTCTGCTCTCAGGACGCAACAAGAGTATGATGTGTCCGTCACGCTGTCCATGCCTCGCTCGCCTGCCAACACCCATCGAGGCAATTTCATGATCGCCCTCCACCTTCTGGATGTCGGCGCCCTCTCGACGGGATACGACCAGTTGCAACCCCAAATTCCTCCCGAGCCTTACAGCCATTTCGACGGCAAATCCGTTCTGTTCTCCTCGCGACGCCCAGCACTCGTTCCATACCAGGATCCCCTGGTATCACTTGCATCGCGTATATTCTTCATTGCCTATTATATTCTGTTCGCGGATTCACAAACATGTGTGCTCACAGTGCCTATGGCCGAGCGGGTGGAGCTGGGCAGAGGGTTCTCATTGCCATCATCAGCCTACCTAGAAATACAGGGTGGTCAGAATATCGAAACGTATTATGCCTCGGTGACACTGACTGCTCAGCTAAGAGGCCTACGCTGGCTGATGTACCACTATCGTCTCGCAACCCTCACTTCCGCCATTCTATTGTTCTGGGCGTCTGAGGTTCTATTCATGGTCGTGGCATGGTTATTGTGGTCGGGACTGTCAGGATCAGGCTCAGGCTCTCGCACCAGTGCTGGAAAGGCCTTGGAGGAGGTTTCATCCAAGGCGGCAGGCCGAGTCAAAAGAGAGGATGGCAGTGGAGTTGACGAGCTGTCGGACGCGCCAAGGACATTCCCAACGTATGGTAACCAGGCACCGCTGCGATACGAACCCGAAATCAAAGAGGAAGCTCAGGCGGGGCCCCGTATGGAAGATTTGGTCCCACTCGGGGGCGAGGCGGATGACGAGGAAGAGGACGACGGACGGGGTAGTTACAAGGGTGACTCGGGCATTGGAACAAGCTACAGCGAGGGTGGCTCGAGCAGTGTTCGGCGCAGATCATCGCATCATCGCTAGATTTTGGTGTTTAATACCGTCTTTCTAGGCAAATCGATAAGAGTGGTGTGGCCTGGAGGGCAAGAAGAACCGCAGATGTTGAATACGATTAGTCATGGACGGTCTCGAATTCTTCTTGTCAGAATATTGAAGTCGAAGCTTTCGACATTATTCGAACTGAAATACAACTTTGTTTACTAAGGATGCTCAACTGGCATTGGGGCATAGACACACAATCAAAGAATGAGCACACAAGTTAAACGTCCTGGAAACAGAAGAAATATGTAGTAGGCACCCTTGCTCTTTGTGTGAACTTCTTGTTGTCGGGCACTGAGCTTACATTTTATTGGTATCTTTGTTGTAGTGCATCTGGATGGGCAAGGTCGTTTCCTATTGCCCTCTCTCCACTGATAGGTAACTAGGGAGGATGGTAGTAATTCGGTCACCTCAGTTGCGCTCTCAGACTCTCTCTCAACTTCCCGCAGCCACCTAACGTGTCCTTCCTTCTGGTCACCCACCAACATAGAGACACAGTACTAGATCAAAAGTCTTGTTACAGCACCGGGGGTAAGCAGCTAATAACGCCAGCAAGAATTACCAGTCTAAGGCAGAAATCAGTGGAGATATCCTCATTGTCATAACAAGACTTCTGACTTAATACTGTAGGTACCTAGCTATGTACCTGGCCTAGCCCTCTCCCTACCTAGGTAGTGGTAGGTACCTAGGTAGGCACCCACCTCTATAACTAGTAGATTTTTTTTCTCCTGTATCCTTCCCCGCAGCAACAGTTGTTGATTGTGGAGAAATTCCCAATCACCCCTCCTCCTGCTGCACACCGCCGCATCGTCCTCGACAAAGGACCTTGTCCTAGCTTTGACTGACTACCTACCTGCCTTGGCCACTACTCACTCACTCTCACCTTGCTCTCTTTCCCTCTCTCTGCCTTGCGTTCCCTTCCTTGACTACCAACGCAGTGGTCGCCGACTTCTCAGCCTCATTCAAACATCGTCGGTTTTTGGCTCCCCTCTCCTGTGTGGTCTTACCAGTCTTGCCACACAATCTTGGTCCTTCTCAACTCAGTCTGTAAAATACCTCGCACCCCAGTCATCGGGGCAACCATGCGCACCATTCGCTCCTAGGCCTCCCCCGCCCAAGTCCCATAACTACGCAGTGCTCCGTCCTAGGTACCTCGCTACATTATCTTTACCGTACACCACAGTTCTACTGCTGGTCCCGTCAGCCTTCAATCGTCCCAAGATCCACTCAACGCCCCCCTCCCAAGTTGATTTGGAGACGGTGAGCAAGAGCAATCTCTACCTCGACTTGGCTACTGCTCTGTTTGCTACACCACCGGCCTCGACACCTACGCGCATCATCTTCGCTCTGACGCTTCTCGCCTGCCAAGAAATTAAAAGCAACCAATTTTGCGTCCTTCCGACAACAGGAGACAACAAAGGGAAAAAAGGATACACCCCGCTATCCCTCAGTTCACCGTCACAGGTAATCGCCGACTCACGCGAACCAACAGCCTCTGCCTCTCACAGCCCCCCGACTTATCTGGGCTTCCGGACCTCCTTCGATATCTCCTCTCCAGAAATACTCAAACTTCGTCTCCGCTTCCGCACCTCTGTCTAATCGCCGGCTTATACACGCGCTTGCTTTGTCCGTCTCCGATCTCCCATTCATCCTCCGAGTGCGGCGCGCCTACGCGCTCCAGTCCGCCTCGACATCATGCCCTGCTTCAAAGGCATCGCCGTCAGCATACATGCCAACGGCGCGCCCCTCCCCGAGCATGGCATGCAGAAGCAGTCGCGTCTATCACGAATCAGCACCTATATCCCGGTCCCTCAACCAAGCATCAATCCCGACTCCAACAAGCCCGAGCCTGCTAAATTCGCAATTTCTATTACTCTTCTTACTCCTGGTCTGCCCATTCCGTACTCCACTCCCAAGGCAACGGAGAGTAACCCCTACCCGAAGCCGCAGTTTGTTGGCGGCCTTCCCACAGCTGGCCATGGCCCTTCTAAATTCTCTGGTGTCGTCAACCCTTACATTCCCATGACCAACTCCGAAAACGAGACGATAGCCGCCTACATATATTTCGATGGTAGAACCAAGGAAGAGGTTGCTACGCTTCTACGCCCTGGCGAGGAGACATGGGTCAATAGCCGTTGGGTTCAGATTCCAGACTCGGAAGGCGGCGGTCTCGCCGAGCGCGAGTTCCTCTTTCGCGAGGTCGGACTGGAGCGCTGGCTCAATGGCCTGGACCTGCAAGGCCATGACGCCGCCGAGAAGTTGGAACGTCGCCGCCAAAAGTTTGAGAAGCGGCGTCGACGCCAAAAGGCCACCACGGGCGCTACCAGCATGCAGGTTGAAGAGGGTTCTAATGGTCCCAGGGACACCCTTCGCTACGGCGCCGACGACGGCTCCCCCGTCGAGCCCGTCTTTGGCGAAGATGATTCTGATTCCTTAACCGATGATGACGATATTCCTGAGGCAACAGGTCAGATCAAGGTGCTCATGTTCCGCGTGCTGGCATCGGGCGAAATCAAAAAGGGAGAATACTCGCCTCAGTTTGATGCTTATGACGACGATGACGATGCTGCATCTGGCAATCAAGATAACGGAAAAGGCGGTGTTGATGCCGACGTTGAACACACCACAAGCTTTGCGAAGCCCAAGACATTGGACCCGAAAACCATTAGCACCCAGACTGTCACAGGTATCGACGGTCCGGACAAGCCATATGCCTCTTTCACATTCTTCTATCGTGGAGAGAGTAAGCCCTCCACCGTGGGATAATTGCTTTGCACAAAGCTAATTACTCAAGCAGGACAACTTCAGAAAATCGGTATAATTGCCTCTTCCAAATCGACCCAGGCGACACCGGGGTCGGCCAAGCGGCGATCTGGACAGCTAGACTTTTCCAATCTTGGCCCGTTAAAAACATCCGGAACTGTTGGTTTTTCGACCTTCAGAGACCAAGATACTGAGGCCACCAGAAGACGAAAAGCCCGCAAGAAGAGCAACGGCAACGTAGGGGGCGCTCTGAACGACGACAGTGACGACGACGATGACGAGAGTGAGCTCATTGGGAAGATGCAGGATATTGATGAGAAGGAGGTTGACAACAAGCTTGCCCCCGAGGACGTTAAGTTTCAGGGTGAGCTTGCTGATGGGGTAAACCGTATTCACGTATGTTGCACAGGCTTGTCCACAGGAGGTATTCTTCTAACTTTGATTGAACAGCTCAAGAGGGCACACTCAGCGGAACCTGACCGCACTGGAAAGGCGGGCGCCGCTCAGTCCGGCATGTTTCCGGGCTCATTGACAAATCCCGTTCCCACCGCAGGCAATCATCAAGTCGATGTGAGCGCTGCTCAGAGCAACAGCCATAATACGACAGTAGAGACAATGATCGGAAGCCCCTTGAAGAAACATCGCCCGAGTATTACCGCTGGAGACAGCCACGCGCAGGTGGATCCAGATAACTCAAACTTGGGATTGGATGACATGGTGAACCGCAGTACTGCCACGCAGTCTAGCGCGGCAGGTACGTCAACTACTAATGCGGAAGAGGAAGAGTTGTGATGGGTATTTTGCAGCTGCAGAACTGAAATACGCAAAAGCACCAAGAGAAGCCCTTTCTAGAAACGGCGTGGCGCGGTGGGATTCCAAGTTACATGGCATAGAGGACCGTTATTTCTTCGCGATACTTGCCTGATGGGCGGGTATAACGAGTTCGAGGTAGTAAGGACCCCTGACGGGTCGCCTGATTGCTACGTGACCCGTATGCAACCGCTACAGGTCGCTCCAACTTGAGCCAAATAACATCTTGGACATTCTCGGGCTCCATAAAACAACTCTTTAGTTAAATTATGCATAGGAATCGGGTTTCTTATAGCCCTATCGATCCATCTGTCATAGTGGCGGGGGTTCTGTCAGATAATTACTTGGTCGGCTTAATCTATAGATATATGGATGCATGTCAGTGTAGTGCTACCTACCGCATTTAGTGGGTCCTCCCATTGAAAGTTCGTGGAAAGTATTGGCTGAGCAGGTGGTGATATGTCTGTAAATGGGAAACCGATTGATTCTTATTCACACTGTCTGTTATGCAATTGTCTATCCGTATATCAAGGTCGTTTCCGTTGGCCGAGACTTATGAACAGGGGCTGGAATACAAAACAGCGAAAACAATGGAGAAGGTAAGGTTGTTCATTCCCGTGAAGGAAGTGCTTGTTATTAGCCGCCATAGCCCCTCCCTTACCACTTGTTACGTTTACGTGGGGTATTCCGATGCAGTGCATTACCCCGTCAACTCTCACCTCTAGCACTTCACACTGCTCTCATCGAGCGTTTCCACCAGGTTTCTTTCCCAGGTGTCATTCCGTCTAGCAGGCCGTACTTTTGTATCTCTTCGAGCATTAACATTGTCTTCGGATCCAGCCTTCCCGCGGCCGTCCAAATAATCGAAAAGTTCATCCCCGTAGTCAGTGTTTGCAACGAGGCAGAAGATAGGGTTGGACGCAGCGGCAGGGCACCAAGTCTCCCTCTCATATCAGTCCTTACTAAGGGAATTGAGGCTCGGACGAGTAAACAGATCGATCTTTAGGCCAGAAGATTATTCAATGGCGTCACAGCAAGACCTTCAAGAGCTTCTACGAGTTATCGCCTCCCGAAAAGGAGTCTCAATGATGGTCGCCATGGGCAAGGCCAAGGCTCTGCAGGCTGTGGGCCTCCAAAGGTACGTGTTTCGATGTCACTGCACTCTTCTACTGTTTGGTTATTAAACTTTATCGCGTTCATCGACAGCACACAGCAGATAAGTCAAGCTCCCTTTGACGTGGTTGAGCGCGCCTTGGGAGATGCCAAAACGGCCAGATATCTCATCACCGCTTGCAAGGCACACTCGAAGCAGCCAGCTTATAAACGAGCGGGGGACTTTTTGAGCGCCCCCAGCAGCAAGCGTACTAGGAAGCAGCATATTAGCACTGACTCAGAGGTTGCGGGTCGAAGTGCAGAAGAACAAGAAGATTTGTTGACTCTTCCTGTCATCACGAACGAGGAGGAGATTGCAGAGGCATCTGTTTATACAAATCGAGCACCTCTTATGCTAGCCTTTGTGCTCGAACTTCTTCGATACACGATGCCCGTACAGCCTCTGTCAAGCCGTCTTAGTCTAGCCCAAGCCGTTGTTAATGCAAATGCCACGACCAAGGCTGTCAGTATTGGGCTGGCAAAGACTTCTGGCGAAGATGATTCGTGGGGGGGTGGACAACCGAAGGTCAGTATCATGGGAAGAACGATAGCCGTGCTAAAGAGGGGAGACTACAGGTTGCAGGGTGATGAGGCCGATGCCCCAGAGTGCTCTGGTGGCACCCCGAGGGCCGCACCTCAGGCGACATTGGGTCCGTCAGGCGCCACACTGCAGGGTCACGGTAACACCGCTTCTACAACATCTCTGTGGTCCACCAGTCGTCAAATCACATTCAAGTCTTCGACGTTTGTTGCTCGAGTTACGAGTATTGGGGACGATGGGCAGGCATCTGCTCTCATCCGCTCGCTTTTATCCACCGAGCCGCACCTAAAGACAGCAACGCATAATGCTTGGGGGTATCGAGTGCAGAAGCAGGGACAAGAGAGGAAGTCAAGGGGAATTCGCGAAGTATGTGAAGACGATGGAGAAACTGGTTGCGGCGAGTTCATACTCCGGGTGATGAGAGAAGCCGGCGTCGACGATGTCATAGTCGTGCTGAGTAGGTGGTTTGGTGGTGAGATGTTGGGCCCAGATCGCTGGAGACTCATGAGAGACGTGATTACGGAGGCGCTTGCTCAAAGACTACGAATTAATCAGAGCGAAGGAGGGTGTCAGGGTGTGGCTCTCTGGGCACTTGATTTTCAAAAGAAGAACCATGCGCCGGGAGGAAGCGGGAGTGCACTGAACGCAGGCGATTGGGGCCATGCTGTTGTCGGAGCCTCGATATACCGCCCGGAGCCGGCAAGGGAGTACCTGTTCAAGGCTTTTGCCCCCGACTCGTCCGACCACATCATAAAGGGGGATGGCGGAGAGGGCGGTATGGCAGGAAAGGTTCCGGGGACCAAGGGCAAGAAGCTCAGCAGGTCGGAAGGTGAAGCCGAGAGGCTCCGTCACTTGGGGTTGCTTCTGGGGGCTCTTAGATTGTTGTTTGAAAGCTGGAGCAGCTTGACGCCTCTTGAGTTGGATCGAAGGGCATTTTCGTGGTACACCGCGATACGGCCAGATGTAGAACCGGGGATAGCAGGGTGGGGTGCGAAGGGATGGTTGAAGCTCAGTAACATTCTCCGATTGCGTCGGAACTCCGAGGGCAAGGAGGTGACGGTTTGATCTACCATGACTACCATGAGGCGTGCGATAGTAGTCGAAGGGGCATCGTAGTCGAGGGGATGCAAGATGCATTGCTGCCAGCGCGCAACCCGTGTCAACGAGACCTAGAAGATCGAAAGGGCCTGTCTACAGGTAGTGATGTACACATTCATATCCAACTCTACCTAGGTAATTTGCAGGAGGGCAGTTGGGGCAGTACTGACGAAGGGGCGCCAATTTGGACAAGCTCATCCATACCATCAATGGAACAATTTGTTCTATCACAAACAGCTCATTGGCTTTTCATGTATGATATTCTGCCCCTTCTACAGCCATTCAGTCCTCGGAGAGGTGTCCGAAAATGAAAGGTCTGGCAGGCCTCTTGCCCATGTCAAGCCCGGCCCCACTCCGCAGCAGACCCCTTCACTACACTGCAAGCTCAGGGACACAGGCACTTGTCAAATCGCTGCGGATAATTGAGGTCTCCGACTGCCCTTTTACGCTTATTGACCAAGCTCGACGGATGTGACTCCACGAGGGCGATATACAACAGACACCAAACAAGGTTGAATGCTTTCGAAGTCCTTTTTCCCGCGGAGCGACACATGCCGAATCAAACCGTGCGAACGCCAACATCTCTTGCCTGCCGCTCTTGAGAGCAAACTGGGCCAATGCTACACGTAGCAACCCGGGCCAGGTGCCCTAGACTGCCCCAAAGTCTGTTCTCAGTTCTGCAAAGACCAGCCTCAACTCGACCGGCAAGACAGACTGCGAAGCCTTCACGATCGTTGGTTCTGCCCACTACCGCATGCCCCGCCCTTAAAACATTGCTCACCATGACACAGAATTAGTCTATCCAAACCATATCTTCCCCGCCGCGCGCATCCGGCCTCAATCTCCTCTCCAACTTCTCCGGTCCCGCTCGAAACTGCCGAGACCATCTTCAGGGCCAGAAAGGTCCCCTTGCTCGCCTGTGGTGTCGTGGCTTTGGGTCTAGGCATATATATGAGCCTTTTAGCCTCCTCGCTCTACTCATCGCCCTGTTGTCAATGCCCAGAACCAACCCTAGATGCTATTCCAACAGGGCGACCCAGTGTGTTCACCAAGGAGTCGGCTCGGAAATTCGATCAGAGCCTCGATGGCTCCGAGTGGCTGATGGGTGTCACTGCGCTGCGGCAGAAAATGGCTACCGAAGCTTCAGGACATGTGCTTGAGGTCGCTATAGGCACAGGCCGGAACCTGCCCTTTTACGACTGGAGCAACATCCTTCAATCTCAATCAACGTTTCCGCCGTCAATGGGAGCCGAAGCTACAGTGTCTAAAAGTGAGGGTAAACGCCTTGATTCCTCTTCGGCGCCGATTCTGTCCTACACCGGAGTGGACATATCCAGCGAGATGCTGGGCGTCGCCATAGAGAAGCTTGTAGAAACTATTCCTCAATTGGTGGGTGTTGCACCGAGAGTTATGAAGCAGGCTTTGCCCCCACAGAGTGACTGGGGCGTCTTCTCCTATCTATCGGACAGGTTGAGAATATTTCGGTCCGACATACACGATTTTATTCCCCCGCCCCCAGGGCAAATGTCGACTTTATCAAAGTATGACTTTGTTTGTTCAACGTTTTCGCTGTGTAGTGTCCGTGATCCCGAACAGATGGTTCGGGATCTGGCCAATATGGTGAAGCCCGGTACTGGTAGGATCATCCTCGTCGAGCATGGGAGAGGATGGTCGGGTTTCGTCAATGGGTTGTTGGACAAGTCAGCCGCGTCCCATTTCAAGAGTAAGTAGGCCCTCTCGGGTTCAGTCACTAGCCCGAGTTAATCCTCCCTTCTCTTTAGAATATGGGTGCTGGTGGAATCGAGACATAGCCGAAATCGTCGAGAGCGCCTCCGAGTCGCTACCCGGGCTTGAAGTCGTCAAAGTCGAGCGTCCGTACTTTACACAGCTCGGGACAACCCTGTGGGTTGAGTTGAGAGTGTCTCCCACCTCCTAAGCGCTCAACATTTGCGTCGCAGAGCGAACCGATTTGGATTCTGCTCTTCTTCACTCACCATATGGACGGAAGTTTGCAAACACTCTAGTTGCCGGGAGCATCTATTGAAGTCTTAAGGACAGGAGAGGTTTGTTTATTTCATTTCAATCATACCCTAAAATCATATTTTGCTTTTCCCCGGTCCATGAACATTAGATATTGATGTTCCTGTAGACGCCCATCAGATAAACCTGTTTTACAAGTGCTGATACAAAACAATCGCTCGTCCATTGTTCCTGTCCCGTACCCAAATCAGCTCGGTACTCCAATTAATGATCACATGCCCCCAGGCTTCGCTTTCTCATTTCTTTAATCATCCACTCGCAAAATTCGGTATTAGCCTCCAGTCGATGAAGAAATAAGACAATATTTGCTGAGAGCTCTCAGTATGCAGGCATTATACCTGTGCCAGAGCGGCGGACCCTGCAGCTTCTTTAATCATAACTCGGAGATGGCCCTTGACATCCTCTGCGGACACCTGATTAACACGGTGAGACATGAAACAATTCTCAGCTTCACGTTGAACATCACAGCCATTAACAAGAGTCCAGCAAACAGTCAAGCTCGTCGAGTTCAATGTTCTCAGGACTATGGTCCCACTCTAGTAGGTTCCCCAATTTGAACCAACTGTCGCCGTCGGTTTCCTTTCTGGTGCTTGAAGGTACTGTTGCCTTAATAGCTGGGCTGGTGATGAACTGATGTATAGAAACAGATCCGTTACTGGCTGTTGCGCCGTGTTTTTCGTCAAAAATGCCGTCGTCCCGTACCGATTCATAGGCATTGGTGCACTGCTCCACGTTGCCTGCTGATGAGAGCTCACGGGCCAACTTGCGCTTTTGAAGAACATCGGCTGTGTGAGTGAACTCACGCTCATCCTTCTCCAAGGGAGGCGAGGCACTACGGTGACTCCTAGAGTACCGAACCTTGTTGGGGAGTGACCCAACAGGTGTAATTGGCCTTGCGAAGTCGTCGTCTGCGTCGTCGAACTCGGGAGAAGACAGATCAACTTCCGGGGATGGGCTCAACTCCCTGCGTCGAGTGTCGATATCGTCCCCATCCTCCGATCCAGACGCGATGCTCGAGAGAGATGGTGAGATAACAGCTCTGTGGACGTAGGTTGACGAATCTGGCAAGGGCTGCCTTGGACAGGTCGTCAGGTAGAAGTAGGTCCGGCGTGGGTGTGCTGTCTCAAGCTCCTTGCCTAGTGGGCATGGCGCCTGAGCGCTCCAGCAAGAGCGCTTCAGATATGCAGCGAGACGAGAGGAGATGATAGCGCAAGGGTTAGCGGAGCTGGAATAAGTTAGCAGGTCGGTGGGAGGAAAGAGGGAGTTGTGGTAGTATTACTTCTTCACAATAGGAACTTGTTGCGATAGCACGGTGGCCAGCTCCCTAACTAAATGAGGCCGATTACACGTAATCTGTAATTGCCCAATGACGGCTTCGACAATCTCGTCTTGAATTCCGGCAAGGTCTATTTGTGTTGTGGATACGACGTCGCTGGTGGCATCCTGCATCTCGACGTTGTCTGGCGAGGGGGATGGCGGTGGCGTGTGGTCCAACATGACCTGTTCGTCGGGAAGTTTGTGTGATGCATATCTTTGCCGCGACCCCTCATCTGCATGGGAACGTTTCTGTCTCTTGTTGGGATGCGAAACTGTTGTGGATATGACTGTGATGCGATTTCCTAGGTTCTCGGAAATGCTTCGATTGGAACTGGTAGCGGCAGGGCTGCGGGATGGATGGCTGCCGGGAACGTGAATGCCCAGGGACGGCAGAGACAACGATTTGCGACGAGTATTGTATGGCATCTTGGCGGCCAGGTATGGATTCAACTGAGTGATGAAATTGATGGGTTTTGGTAACGGCAAAAAAAAGTTTTGGACCGAAAACAATCAGAAAACAAGGAGGGTCATCGGCGAAGGGGGGTGGGTGAAAAGAGAGGATGGGAGGGAAGGGCGCGCGCGTTAAGTGTTTAACATAGGGGTCCTCTGTGTTTTGGGTAGCAGATGGGCTTTGCGCGCTGGGCAAGGATGGAGTATACCGACCGGGAACATTGACTGTAAGGGAGCACACCTTTTTTTTTTTTTTTCACCCCCGTCGGCAAACGACTGGGTATCCACTTCTTTCCACGGCAACCCCTAGTCATAGACGTAAGGGGCAAGCTAAGGTGGGAATGTCGGCACATCCCCACCCTTGCTTGCATGGTGATGTAGGTAGGAAAGAGATTTTCTGTCTGCATCCCGTAACCACTGGGTAAATTCGCCTATGGCTAACGTGTGGGCTAATCGTAAGCAGTATCGCGGCTACTGAAAATGGTTTGACGTGCTGACAGAAAAAAGCGTTGAATACTGAGGCAGGATGTTATGGTATGGTGAGGTGTATATGTAGTTGATTCCTTTATCTATGTATCTTGTGTGGTCTTGCTGCTTTATGTAGCAGCCAGTGGGCTACTTATATAACAGTCTGCCCCCTCTAAAAATATAGTGCCCTTACTATTAATAAGTTAATTCCCTTTTGTCTCTATAGCTATATATATATATAGCTATATATAGTTTTAGTAAATTTATCTTTTCTTATTTAGTTATATTTATTCTTATTCTTATATAACTATAAATCTATTACCTTTTAACTTATTTATTTTAGTTATATCTTATACTAAAGTAGTATTATAGTATAAGTGTATTTAGTTTACTTATTAGTCTTATAGTTATCTCCTGTATTATATTAGTAATAATAGTTATATATTTATTATAGTTAGCTATAGTAAAATATAAGATATACTAGTGTAAATTAGTCTATTTATCTATAGCTAGACATTAGTAAAGCTATTAGATTTATAGCTTATTAAGAAAGGAACTATTATTATTATACTAGTATATAAAGTTAATAAACTTCTAGTCTTCTTTTAGTAACTACTAGGTAGTTATAATAGTATTAATCTTTATAATATTTACTTTTATAAGTAGGCATAGGTTATAGACTACTTTAATTAAAGTTATTATAAGCTTAGCCTTAGTAACTATAGGTAGTTTAGAAGGTAGTTTAGGTGTCTTTATAGTTAGCTTTAGCTTTAGTCTTAGTTTCTTATATTAGCTAAATATAACTAATAAATTATTAATAGTTAGTTAATAGTTATAAGTAGCCTCTTATAGTGCTTTAAGTAGTTTAATATAGTTAGTAATAATTAGGTTATCTTAACTTTTAGGTAAAGTTAGATTATACTATATAACTACTATAGCTATAGTTATAAAGTTAAGGCGTTTACTATTCTTAGTAGCCTTCTATAGAGCTCTAGCTTTACTAGTGCTTAAGTAGTCTTTTTACTATTACACCTTACTAGGTCTAGCTATAAGCGCTTATAGTATAGCTTACTTATTATATTTATTAAAGATTTTATTCTTTAGGTTATTATTAAAAATAGTATAAGTATAATTAAGTACTTAGGTCTACTTAGGTAATAGATTATATATAGTAAGCTATAGGTATTTCTAAGGACTAATCTTAGAGTACTTAAAGTCTTTGTCTATAAAGTATTCTTCTTTTTTATAATTACTAGCCTTTACTACTATATACTTAGTTTTTAATTAACTATTATTAGTTACTTTATATTTATACCTAAATAGTTTAGTAATATTATCTTTAATACTTTTAATAAAGGTAAAGATTTTATTTTAGTTATAGGTAGTTACTAGTAAGAAAATCTATATATTATTTCTAAGAGATACTAGGCTTTATAGCTAACTATATACTAATTAGTATAATACTGCCTTAATATTAATTTAATTATTATTATTAGTTAGACAGTAGTCTAATATATATAGAGCTACTAGGCTAAGGTATATTTAGCCTATAAGTAAGTTATTATAGTAAATATACAGTAAGTAAATAACTTAAATACTATTATTAAAGTAGGTAAGTATTTATATCTAAGGTAAACTAAAGTCTATAACTACTTTATTTAAGATAATATATCTCTTTTAATTATTACCTTAGTTATTAAATAAGGTAGTATTCTATATAAATAGTCTTTTTTTACTAGGCTATTACCTATGTCTTTTAGCTTATAGTACTAGTATTTATTTACACTATAAGATAAGTAGATATTACTATAGCTTAAATAAGTATCTATATAGGTAGTTACTGTCCTTATAGTCTTTAAATAGGTCTTTTCTTATAAAGCTATATAGTATTTAGTTATTAGTTAGTCTATCTAACTACTTTAGGATTTTTTTAGTCTTATCTAGTATTTTATAGTTACTATTAATAATAATTATAGTATATAGCTTATTAAAGTATAGGTTACTGTTTTCTCTAGTAGTTACTAATTATACCTTATAGTCTATAGGCTATAAGTCTATTACCTATTACTTAGTAGCCTATTAATAGCTACTTCCTAAAGTAGTTACTATCTATATATTAGTACTAGTAGATATTAGCTTAATAAAGGGCTCTTCTTGTTAAAGAAATATATCTATCTCTATATTACTAATCTATAAAAGGTTAACTTATAGTCTAAAGTTAGTTAACTACTATATATTATAGTTATAATAGGAGATATAGGTAAAAAAAGAAAACTTAATAAAGTTTAGAAGTAAATAAAGTATAGGTAAAGAAATAAAGTTAATAAAGTATAGGTAAAGAGAGGTTATAGTAGAAGTTATAAAAGAAGAGAAAGGACTATTTTTTATAGAGGCAAAGGTAGCTATAAATTAGGTAGGTATATAGGAAAAGTGCTTATATATAGAATTCTATTTTTACTATTAGTAAAATAAATAACTTATAGTAGTTATAAGGTAGTTTATAGTAAAGAAGGTTTAGGTAATAGTTATTAGTAACTTAGTATATTATTACCTAGTATATAAAGAAGTAAAGAAAGAGATAGTTAAGAGGGGATAAGTTATAAAGAAGTTACTAGTAAAGAAGAAGAAGTTAAAGTTATTAACTAAGAAGAAAATAGTAGCTGTTTTCTAGGTAACTTCTTCTTTTTTTTCTTAGTCTAGTTATTCTATTCTTATTATTTCTTTATATAGGTTATATTAAGAAGTTTATTAATATTATATACTACTATCTATTTATTATAGTGTAAACCTTAGTGTTTATAGGTAATTAGAAATTAAGGTCTTATTTTACCTAGTTACTTAGCTATAATTTAATATAAGATAAGTAGTTAATTTATAACTAGTTAGTAAAGGTTAGTCTATAGGGTTCTATAATATAGGTCTACTAGTATAGGTTTAAGGTAGTTAATAAAGATAACGTTATAAATTTACTAAGTTAAAGGAAACTAAAGTCTATATACTAATTAACTAATTTATTTTATAATCTTAAATAGTCTAGTGTAGTATTACCTATATTTAGGCCTAAGGATTATAGCTTATAGTATATTATAGCCTTTATATAGTTAGAGAAGGACTTAGTTACTAACGTTAAAAAACTTTATTATATACTATTAGTTATAATACTACTTTATTATTATAGCTATAATAGCTAGTGTATTATAAGCTACTAGTTAAGTAGTTAAAGGCTTAATAAAGTTAGCTACTGTTCTATTTATTAATAGTAGTAGGATATTATTTAGTATAAATCCTTTATTAACTTTATTTAGTAATATTCTAGTTAATATATTCTTAGTATAGTTAAATTTAAACTATAGTTATAAGATAATATATATCTAATACTTTAGGCTATTAAGACTATATAGGTAGTAATAAAAGGCTAACTTAATAGTCTAAATAGTTTACTTAGTTTATTTATCTGTCTATAGGTAATAGGCTATTATATAGAATAAGGAGGTGCTAGTAGTCTTCTAAATAGATGTCTATATCTATAATAGGAACTTTAGGTCTTTATTTAATAGTATAACTTTTAGGAATCCCTAGTTAGTAGTTATTAAGGTATTAGTAAAGATGTTTCTTTATTATATTACTAAGTGTATAGTCTTACCTAAAAGAAATATTATTTCTTTTAATAGCTTATTAACTATAATTATTATATAGTTATAGTTATTAAGTAAGAACCTTAGAAAGGCTATTATAAAGTTAATAGAAATTATATAGTATAAATATAAAGAAGAAAGTATAGGCTAGAGATTACTATAGGCCTTATATTATTAAGTTTAGTATATATAATATATAAGGTAGTATAATAGGTAGTAGTATAAGGCTTTTAGACTATTATATATATAGAAAAGCTATAGATATTCTAAGAGCTTACTATAGCTAAGATAGTTACTGTTGTAAATAGCTAAGAAAATATCTATAAAGTATAGTTAGAGAATATAAAGCTTATTAATATTACTATCTTGTTTTTTCTAAATTAGCCTTTTAGCTAAGTAAAATAGTAGGTCTACTTTATTAGTATAGTCTAGTTTAGTATTTTAATATAATATATTAATAATATATTACTATATAGGGTCTCTTTAGTAGCCTTATTAGATCTTAGCTTAAAAGTTAAGGTGTATATATATTATACTACTTATTAGTTTATTATTATCTAATAGTATATTTACTACTATAAGTAGTTAAGGTAGTTAAAGTGTAGTCTTTAAGTATAAGGTAATATTTATTAGTTAATTATTTAGTAACTTATTAAGTATACCTAGTGTAGTTAAGTTAGTTCTATTATTAGCTTATAGTCTACTAAGAGTATTAAGGACAAGGTAGTCTTTTCTTAGCTTATATAGTATCCTTAGCTTAAATTAACTAATATACTTTATTACCCTTATAAGCTTCTTGTTTACTATAGTATATACTATAAAGTTAGTAATATTATTAACTTATTATAACTAAATATTTATAATAGCTTTATAGTTAGTAAAGATAATTATAGGTTAAACTTAGGTGCTTTAAATCTAGTAATAACACTTTAAGATTATCTAAATATAGCCTATAACTTTAAGCTTTATTAACTAGTAGTATCTTTTAGTATTACTAAAGGTTTATAATAGAAAGGTAATAGGTTAAATAGCGTTATATAGTAAGTATTACTTCTAGTCCTATTTAGTAAAGACACTGTCTTTAATATAGAAGACCTATACACTAATACTATTTACTAATATATTAAATTTAAAGAAAAGTTATTATTTAGTGTTAAAAAAGGTAAGTATTATAGGAGTAGTTATTATTATCTTTAGCTATTTAAAGGTATTAATCTCTTTTACTATTAGTAGTAGTATATTTACTAATTTTACCTATATATTATAGGCTCCTTTAGGTATTTTACTAGGTGTAGGCTTACTGTTTTTATTCTACTTCTAATAAGTATAGATTAAGAGTACTTTATATTCTTTTAGTAGTTAGGTAATAGTAGTATATTATAGGATATAGTAGTATAATAAGCTACTAAGACTAAGGAAGTATTCTAATACCTTTAGATTCTTTAGGAACTTAATAGCCTTAATAGCTTCTAGCTTATTATCTAGTGTAGTAAGTCTAAAGGAGTTAACTAATTTACTAAGGATAACTATAGTAGGGAATTTAACGTTAGACTTATTAGGCCTTAGTATAATATTAGCCTTTAATAGTGCCTTAAATACTTCCTTAAGGTTAGTAATATATTAGTTAATACTACCTTTTATAGCTATAACTATATTATTATAGTATAAGTCTACTATAGTATCCTTAAGTATAATATTTATTTATTATTAAATATAGAAGTTATAGTTTTTAAATCTTATAACTAGACATTAGAAAGTAAATTATCCTTTATAGGTAATAATAGTAAAAGCCTATTATAAGCTAGGGTGTACTTACTATTAATAGTAGAACACTATTATATTAAAGGTAAAGATATATATTATATTAGTACACTTACTAATAATGTCTTCCTATGTCTTTATTAAGTATACGTTAGTAATAATAACTATATTTAGTAGTTAAATATTAATAACTATTTATCCTTTTTTTTTATTATTATTATTTTAGTTATCTTTCTTTACTATAGTAGTTATTTATTATAGTTTCTCTACTTATTAAGATTTCTTCTTATACTATACATCTATTAGCTATCTCTAGACTATAAAAACTAGGTATATAGCTAGCACTTAATATTTAGTATAGTAAAGTTTATTACTAAGCTTATTAAAAGTATACTTAATAACTTCTTTTTTTTTAAGGCTAACTAAGTAAATTTTATATTATTAAGGTAGTAGTTTATACTAGTTAGGTTTAAAGTATACTTATATCTATTAATCTTCTAGAATATTAGTAAAGCTATTACTATAAAAAATATAAGTGTAGTAGTCTAATAGCTATAATAGTCTATTAGCGTTAGGTTAGTAGTT
Source organism: Colletotrichum navitas (assembly GCF_030913465.1). Lineage (NCBI taxonomy): Eukaryota > Fungi > Ascomycota > Sordariomycetes > Glomerellales > Glomerellaceae > Colletotrichum > Colletotrichum navitas. The sequence goes on along the minus strand of NW_026850633.1, from coordinate 112,522 downwards.
ATAGATCTTAACACTAGTAGTATAAGTAATAGTTAGTACCTGTTTCTAGTTATTAATTAGTATAGCCTAGATAAGTTAGGCTTCTAGTTATAATAGTTCCTTTAAAGTAAGCTCTATAGTGTCTATATATTACTAGCTATTAACTAGCTATACCTATACTAATAGGTTAATAAAGACTAAGTAACTAAGAAGTTAGTGTTATTAAATTATCTATAGTTTACTTATATAGTTAAATACTATAATATACTATAGACTAGTGTTAGCTAATAGTATATATATAGCTACTAGGAGATTAGTAGGTTTAAAGAGTAAGTCCTAGTGTATATTCTAGATTATATACTAGACTTAGATGTTAGTTATAAAGTAAGGTAGTATAGTTACTTACTATTACACTATAACTTTAGCTTAGTGCCTTATATTATTACACTATACTACTATAGATATCTTTATATTATATAAAGTAATAATAGTATAGCCTTTATTATTATAAATATTAAATTATTTAAGGCCTAAGTAGTCTATACTAATAAGTATATCTACTACTAGGCTATCTACTATAGCTATTTTTCTAGTAAATATTACTATTACTAGCTAGCTATTAGTCTACTAGTAGCCTTAGAAGTAGAGGTCTATAACTATATAGTCTTAAGTAGTATATATATTATTACCTATACCTTAGATATTAAGAAAAACTAAGTGTATATATATTTATAGTATAAAGTAGTAAGTAAAAAGAAATTTCTTATTAACTAATAAGGTTAAATATTCTATATTAGTATAAACGTCTAGTTAAATAGTATATTATTATAGGTTAAGTGTAATTTAGTAATATAGGTAAGACTATAAGTAGAATCTAAAGCCTATACTAATCTATATAAATATATCTATATTAGACTTAACTATTACTAGGGGTAAAGTAGGTATAGTTAAAGTTACTAGTTATACTAATATAGAGCTTAAGTTACTATAAAAGGCATAGAAGTCTTCTTTATTTTATTAGGGTAAATACTATTAATATATATACTTATAAAGTTAGTTATTACTAGGAAAGCTTTTATAGCACTTATAATATATTTATCTTATTAATAAATATAGTTAATAGGGGGTAAATATAGCTATAAACTAAGTATTACTACTTTTAGCATTATTAATAAAAGTATAAAGGTTACTTAATTTAACCTAGTTATTATTTACTTTATTATATACTTCCTAATTATAACCTTTATAGGCTATAGTATTAGGTTTATTCTCTTTATTAATAATAGAAGGTAATTTATATTATAGTCTACTTTCTTTAGCTTAGGCTTTATCTCTATAGTAAGCTATTATATATAGTTGTCTAGGTGTATTAGCTAGTAGTTACTATTAGTTTTTACTAGTTAATTAATAGGGATCCCTATCTTATAATATTACAAAGGTTAAGAAAAGGTAGTTAAATTATTAGTTATTAATAGTTAACTTGTTAACAAGGTAAAGTAAGAGCATAAGTGTAGTAGTACCTTTATGTATAGGCAAAGGTAAAGGATTCTACTAGTAGGCAGTATATTATATAACCTACTGCCTTTAGCTATATTACCTATATACTAACACTAGTAACTTTCTTGTGTAGTAAAAGTTACTAGTGCTCTTATTCCTCCTAAAAAGCCTAAAAACGTAATAAAAACAAGAATAGCAAAAGTATTATACTTTTTATAGTTATATACTACTATAAATTTATTTATCTGTTTACTTAGCAGAGGTAGGCTTATACTATCTTGTTTAGGTGTATTTCTTTTTAGCTATAGCTATTAGAGGTATATACCTACGTTAAATAGATTTAACTACTATTAATCTATATAGTTTATATAACCTATTTCTTTCTCTAAGTGCCTATTATTCTATATCTTATTATTCTTATTATTTTCTATTATATTTATATAACCTATCCCTTTATCTATATCTTTACTTTATTATAAGAGATAAGACTCTTAAGTGCTTAGTTTAGGGAGGACTTTATAAACCTATTAGTAAGGTTATTATTATTATAGATCTATTATACTTTAAAGAGCTTATGTTACTTATATAATTATTATAGTACTATAATATTAATTATTAGGTGTTTCTTATAGGTAGTACTTAACTTTACTAGGCACTTATATAGTAAGTATAAGTTAGTGTAGTAATAGTAAAATTAATAGGTTACTAAGTTATTTACTACTATTATAATAGTTATAAAAGAGTATATACTATATTAACGCCTATAACTATACTATAGACTTCTAATATAAAACACTTTATATTACTTGTTTAAATTTAGTTAATAAGAAATAAGAATATTACTATAAAAGTAAACTTACTTACTTATTATTAACCTCTTTATTAGTAAAAAAGATAATAAATCTAACTATAAAGTTAAGTTATAATTATTAGTAAAAGATTATTAATAAATATAAAGAGCTTTACGTTAGGTAAGTTAAAGGAAATAAAGGTAAAGCTATAGTTAAGTGTATTTATTACTACTAGATTCTTTAGTTAAGTTACTAAATAGCTTTACTATTAGGCTTCTTATACTAGGCTATAGTAGATAAGTTAAAGTATACTTTAGGCTAGTAAATAAAAGTAATATATACGCCTTAAGTATACTACTAGACATAGTCTTATTAGGCTATAGGTAATTTCTTGTTAATAAGTCTTACTTTATATCTTAGCCCTTTTAGTAAAGTATAATAGAGGTGTTTTTAGCTAAATTAGTAAGATAATTCCTTTATTAAATACTAAAGGTTTATTCTTTATAAGTAAAATTTTCTCTTCTATAAGGAGCTTTACTTTAGTAAGCTTATTATCCTTATAGTTAGAGAAATTAACACTAGTTAGGCTAATTATATTATCTATCTATATCTTAATTATTATAAAGTTAAGGTTTTTTATAAATAAAAAAGTAAGTATAGGTTATATAAAGTAGTAACTATATTAAGTTTTTATAGTAGTAGTAGTTATATATTACCTACTAATAGGTACTTACTTTAGTAAGGCTATATAATAGCTTTATACCTTTATAATAGTGCCTTAAGGGTAGTAATTATAGATCTAAAGGGGAAGTTATATATAAATAGTATAGTTAAGTTATAAAGTTAACTATATATAGGCCTACGTTATATCTTATAGCTATATTACCTTACTATTAGCTATAAGAAAAAGGTAACGTAAGAATTATATACTAGCTAGCTCTCTAAATTATAGGTAACTAAACTAGTAAGGTTTCTTTACTATTATTACTATAACCTTGTACTATAAGTTATAATTTTTATATAGCTTATTATTTTTCTTTAACTTTATTAATAAAGTAAGATTTAAAGATATAGCCTTAGTAAACAGAAGGTTATATATAATAATCTTAAATATACTATAGTTAATAAGGCCTTAGATTTTGCTTTTACTTAACTATTTAAAGGGTTACTAGGTTAGTAATAATACCTTAGTTATATAGTTACTATATAAGTGCTAGGTTAGCTTCTTCTTTAGCTAAAAGGAAAGCACTAAAAGGTTTATCTATTTTCTATAGTAGTATATTAACTAGGGTCTTGTGTAGTTACCTATAGGTATACTATAGAGAAGAGAGGCTACTATTTAGATAGGTTTTCTGTTCTTATAGTAATAATAATAGTATCCTTTATACGTTTACTAGTGTAGTTAGTATCTATAGGTTAGTTAGTTAAGGATTTATATTAGTAGGCTTACTATTTTCTTCTTAGTATAGTAAGGTTTAACTAAGGTAAAATAGAAGTTATATAGGCTATTAATATTAATAGTATAATCCTTACTATTAATAAATAGTAGCAGTATAGGCTAAACTATTTACTTTTCTTATACTATACTTATACTTTACTGCTTAATAGTAGGTCTTTAATAGTAAGGTATCTAGGCTATTATATACCTTAAGTGCCTTATAAACTTAGTGTATTATATAGCTTTTATAGAGGTTATTAGTAGCCTTTTAGATAGTAGTTACTTATTAATAATATTAAGTAAAAGGTAAAGTTAGTAGTTATATAAGGTAAGCACTAAATACTAAGAGGGTTAGTATAAGGCTATTAAGGCCTATAGTGTTATTAACTACTTTAACTATACTCTAAAGGATAAATTCTTAGTTAGTAGTTAAGTACTCTTTATATATAATTTTATAGGCCTATTAGAGCACTGTATAGTATTATTTAACCTTTTTAACGCTATAGTATACCTTAATAAGGATAATCTTAACTTTAATACCTATTATATAGGCTTTATATAAAAATTAGTTATAGTAAAGTTTTACCTACGTTAGTAATAATCTAGTCTAGAGGTCCTTAGTAGATATTAATCTAGTAGTAATAAAGTGCTTTTATATAGTCTTTATAGAAATATTATAAAGAAAGTATACTATATTAAAGGTAGTTATAGTATTAATAATATAAAGAACTAGTTAGTTACCTTTAAGGTATATAACGTTAATAATAACCTTATAGTTAAAAGAATAGTTATTATATAAGGTAAATTTAAATTATAAAGGTGTCTTCTATAAGCTAGTAGTAATAGTAGTATTTAGTTAAGTACTTAATAGCCTTAACCTTAACCTTATAGCTAGCCTTATAAAGAACCTTATAAAGACAGTAGACTAATAGGTGCCTAAATTATTAGTAAAGTTATTATAACTCTACGTTAGTTAAGTAGTAACTAGTAAAGCTATATTTAGGTAGGCTAAGAAGTATCTATAGATGCCTTTATTTTTATATAACTAGCACTATAATATTACCTTATTAAAGGTATTTATAAGGTTATTAAAGTAAATAAATAGTTAATCTATATCTACTAGGTAAAGTAAAAAGGGTATATTTATAGGTATTATATAAAAGGTAATAGGCCTAAATAGTATAGTAACTATTATAGTGCTTTTAAGTAAATAGTATTACTACTACTAAACTAGATCTTTACTTAGCTAGTAGTAGCTATATTAATAATTACTAATAGTTAAATTTACTATAATATAGTTACTTATAAGTAACTAGTAGTAAAGAAGGTTACTATACCTATATTAGGTAAAATACCTTAAAAGGTGCCTAATAAGTAATAATCTAATATAAAAGAGGTAACTAGATCTAATAATACTATATTAAGGTTATCCTTTATTAACTAGTAATAGATAGCTTAGTTAGCTAGGCTAGTAGTAAGCTTATTACTACTAAAGGTAGTACTACTAAAGAATATAGTAAAGGTATAAAAGGTATTACCTTCTAGTTTATTTTTACTACTATTAAGAGTGTAGTTACCTTAGAGGTAGTAACTAAGGTCTTTATTATTATCTTTATTACTTTCTTCTTCTTATAAGTAATTACCTTTATAGCTAGTAAAAAAGGTTTAATATATAGTTAGTAAAAAGTCTTTTACTTAGTAATTATTTTTAAATTATTAATATACCTTATATTACTTATTAGTAGTATATTTTATTAACTAATAACCTAGCTTATAGTAGATATAGTACTTCTTAGTATTATAGTTACTATTATTATTACTATAATAGTTACTATTACTATAGTTATTACTAAATTACTAGTTATACTCTTAGCTATAGTAGATATAGTTAACCTAGTATTAATTATTAAGGTCTACCTAGTACTAACTAACCTTATTATTATATTTTATAGTAGTACTTACTAATAACTATAGTTAGTTATAGACTTCTTCTAATATAGATATTAAATTAAATAGGTATAATTTATACTTATAAACCCTAGAGTAAGTATTTAATAGCTAAGATTAAAGGACTTTATTATTATAGTAGCTATTAGGTAGTACTTACTAGATTAAGGTAAGCTTATTAATAAGCTTCTTAAGTACTTTAAGCTTACTTTTCTTAGGGTTATTATATATAATATAGTAAAAGGTAGTATTTTACTACTTAGTAAAGTATATTTAAATAGCTTTAGGGCTCTTAAAGTAAGCTTTTATTTAGGTAACTATAGTAGTAAGGTCTTAGATATTCTTACTACTAATTTAGGTAAAATAAAAGATAAAAGCCTTACCTTTAAGTATTAATAAGAAACTAATACTATTTAGTATCTCTTAATACTAATTTTACTATAGTTATTATAGAATAAGTTTAACTTAATATTAAATATATTATATATTTTACTAGTATACTTAGATTTATTAGTAATAATCTTAGTTAAGGTACTTAATTACTAAAGAGAAGGATAATTACTAATAGTGTTATTCTTAATTAGTAGTAGCTATCCTATGCCTTAGGGTTCTATAGGATTAGTATATAAGTAAGTAAAAGGTTCCTACTATAATTAATAATAAGTAAGAAAAAATAATAGACTATTACCTTATTAAAATAGTCCTTATATTATATTATATAAGGAAAATAGTAAATCTTGTATAAATTAAGTCTACTATAGTAATACTAAGGTTTACTACTCTTACTACTATAACTTTTATACTTGTTTATTAAGTTAGGCCTATATTATTACTAGTTATTACTTAAGGTTTATAAATAGTACTAAGCTTTATTTAGTTATATAGGCAATAGGTTACTATTACTATTTTTACTTATACTACTTTAGGCTAATATAACCTTATTAAATATTATTTAAGAAGCTATTATATATTTTAATAAGCCTATTAAATATTACTAACTTATACTATACTTTCTTAACTTTTTTATCTATCTATATATAAAACTTATTATTTTTAATAATAATAATAAGGTATAAGGTAATCTATTAATAGTCTTTAGGTATAAAGATGCCTTAGTTAAAAAGGAAGTTATAAAAAATTAATAGTAGTGTTTTACTAGTAGCACTAAAGAGGTCTTTGTCTTATTTATTAAAGTAATATTAAAAGTCCTTTTAGAGCTTATAACCTATAAAGGTATATTTAGCCTATTTAGCTATATAATAAGTAAAGTAGAAGTAAATAGTAAGGAGGTCTTGTTTATTAAGAAGGATTTCTTAGCTATACTTCTTATAGTTAATATATCTTACTATAGAGGTAAGTACTTTAGGGTATAAGGTACTACTAGATTAACTTATTATAAGGTTAGTTATTAAAGTTAATTAGTAGTAATTACTATATAACTTTTATAATAGTAATTAAGTAGTAAGTTTCTTTTTAATATAACTTACACTTATAAGTCTAAATAATACTAAGTTAGTTTTATATATATAAGGTAGATAAGAATAGTTTTCTAAAGGGGTAAATATAAAGATAAAGGGAAAAGTTAAATAAGGTAGTAATTATTACTACTTAAGTGTTTCTTCTTAATAGCACTATAGTTAGCACAGAAGAGATTCTTACTTATTAAAGGGGTTTTAATAGCGTAATAGACACTATAGTATTTCTTGTAAAGGTAAAGTGGCCTTAATAATACTTAACTTAGTTAGTAGTCTACTAGGTTATAGTAGGCTAAGTAAACTCCTGCAATAGTAAGCCTTGTTAATCACTAGTTGTTAATAATAATTAACTATTAATTAATGTTAGTTTTTACTAGTTAATTAATAGGGATCCTTATCTTATAATATTATAAAGGTTAGGAAAACGTAGTTAAATTATTAGTTATTAATAGTTGACTTGTTAACAAGGTGAAGTAGGAGCACAAGTATAGTAGCACCTTTGTGTATAGGCAAAGGTGGGGGATTCTGCCAGTAGGCGGTGTGTCATATGACCTACTGCCTCTGGCTGTATTACCTATATGCTAATAGTTACTATTGTCTATTTTATTTTAGCCTTTAGTTATTAAGTACTAAAGGTGCTAAGTTAGGTTACTATTAGTTATTATAGTAACTATTATTATAATGTCCTTAATTTTAATTTTAATTTTACCCTTGTAGTTATCCTCTGTTAAATTAGTATAAGTTAAAGAACTTAGTAAATTAATTAGACTAACTTTATTATAGTTAGAATCCTATTAGTAGTTATAATAGTTATAGACTATAGTTAAGAGGTTACTTTTAATTATTATACCTATTACTATTATAGTAATTACTATTATAGCTACTAAAGGTAGTATACTAATTATATTAGTTAGTTAGTCTTAGATTCTAGGATAGTATAAATAGCTATAAAAAATATCCTATAAAGGCTACTTATGTCTTGCCTAAAATTATCTAGTTCTAATATACTATATGTTTATTAGCTAGCGTAGTTATAGTAGATTTATAGTCTTTAACTTCCTATAGAAAGCTATCTAGTATAGTTATCTTGTTTAGTAGTAGAATAATAGTCTTAATAGCTCTATTAAATAACTTATAGATAGCTCTTAGTTAACTAAGTATATTATAATACTATAAGCTTAGTATTATATATTATTATCTAAGTGTATAATAGAATATCCTTGTGTTATTAGATATTATATATACTATATAAGGCTATCTTTTATTATTTTATAGCTTTACTATAATAAGGTTAAAAGCGTTTAATTAACTTAGTATAATAGTGTCTATTATAGTAGTATATAGTAGCTCTTAGTCTATGTCTATAATAATCTAGGTGTACTAAACTAGAGCTATACTTATAGGTATATAGTCTATATATTATAAACTTAGTTATTTATCCTAGTAGTAGCTAGGTCCTTTAGTCTATCTATAAAGGTATATATATTAGTATATATAGTTAACTTACTATTAGTAACTATTCTAGTTAGGTAAGGTCTTTAGCTTCTAGATTAAAAATCTAATGTAGTTAGAAGCTAAGTAAGATAATATAGCTACTCTTAGTAATATAGTAGGTAACTGTCTAAAGGCATTAGTAATTAGTACTACTATATTAGTAGTAATAGACTATCTTTAGTTTATAAGATCTTTATTAATGTCTTTATAAGTATTAGCTATAGCTATATTTAGTATAATAACTACTGCTACTACTAAAAGTAGTTAGTCTACTATAGTAAATAACTCTAGTGTCTTCTTTACTACTTATAAAGAGGAGGCTTAGGTAGTTTAAAGTTACTTAACGTTAAAGGTATACTATTAAGTGTTGTTTAGTATAAAAGATAACTAAGATAAAGTAAATATAGCTCTCTAATGTCTTTTATTAAGGTGTCCCTTGTTAAAGTTAATAGGACCTATATATATATTACTATCTATAGTAATTAAGTCTTCTAAGGTATAAGGCGTTAGTAACCTAGAGAAGTTAAGTCTACTAATGCCTATAGTAACTATAAATAGTTAGTTAGTTAATAGTAGTTCTACTGCTAGCTTAGTAAGAGCTAGAGAGGTACTAGCGTTATTATTACTTTAAAGGTAGGTCCTTAAAGCTTATTACTACTGCTGTAGGAAGTGCAAGAAGGCTTTAGCTATACTTAACTACTTAACTAGGTAGTTAGTGTTAAAGTAAGTAAGTTAATTAGGGTTCTCTAGAATTACCTCTAGTAGCTACTAAGCTATAGCCTTATTATCTTTAGTAATAATAGATAGGTTTATAGTTTCTATAAAACATAAAAACTTAGCTATTTAACACTATAAGTTATTAATTAATATAGATAAATATAGGGGTATAGCAAGGGTTTAGTTAGGTAATAGAGTTTAATAGGGGTATAAGTAGTAGTAAAATAGAATAAGTAGTAGTTAAAAAGGTTATTAGGTTAACGTTAAGTTATATTAAGTTAGGTTAATAAGGTAGAAAAAAAAGGTATAGTAGGTTATTTGCCTAGATTCTAGTTTCTCTATTTACCTCTAATTAGTGAGTTTAAAAAACTCTAGTGGGCCTAGATTTTTCTAGTTGTGCTACTAACTGTTATGGTATGGTGTGGTGTGTATGTAGTTCATTGATTTATCTATCTATCTTGTGTGGTCTCGCTGCTTTATGTAGCAGCCAGTGGGCTGCTTATGTAACATAGGTGCTTGGCGCAAACGTCGTCTCCACTACTTCTGTGGGGCACAGACCTTCCATGCCGCCGTCAACCTGCATGCCTGATGTTTGTTGTTGGTTTCGCTCATCCCCCCCGGCTTCCAATTGCAATGTTGGTTTGCAACGTAGTGGCAAGCCGGGCGGTCTGACCTTGATGGCGTCTCTCAGTTCCGGACTTGGGTTTTCATGGCGTCTCGATACTCGCACTGCAATATTGCAAACCTCGAAGAGAAGGCGGGTATTCGGGCCAAAAGCATGGAGTCGTTTCGTCTTATGATGAGGTTCTCCCAGCCAGCTTCGGGCCGGGCATTCAATTCATCGTTAGCCCCGCGGAGCAAGACGAGTCTTGTTGTCCGCCAAAAACCTTCCCCCTGCCAATCGCCTTGATCTATACCTGATTTACAGTGTTTGAATGACCGTCACATGCCTGGGGATGGCCGTTTCTTGTTGGTTTTTTCGCCCTCAACGGGCGGTCATGGACTTGAGGCTTAACCTGCCTATCAGCAACTGGCTACGAGCTACACATCGACTGCTGTTATGCAGGAAATTCCGCTAATTACGAAGCTATCCATGTCAATCATAGTCCGAATAGTTTCAGATTCGACCCTACCAATATTAGTCAAAGGAGCTGCTTGTGCCTGCCATGGGTGATACTGGAAACGACTGCGAAGGCTGACTTTTTTGACGAAACAGACACCCGATATGGGAAACACTACCGCTAACGACACCATGGAGTTCGATTTCATGATTGTGTCTTATGCTTTTGTTGCTATGCTTCTGCTGCTTTACGCCATCTTTCTCCTATGGTCTCTGAAGTCTCGTGAGGCAACAGCTACCTGCCAAGGCTAGCGACGACAGCGACTCGTCATCCGACGTGAGCTCTTCCTCATCGTCCCATTGAATAATAGATGGTTTTTCCTCAAGAGTCTTCGGAACAGCTGTAATGTTGGTGTACTGGTAAGAGTCAATAAAAATAAGTTGGCGGAGTTTATAATCGAACATTTGGATTGTCATTGTATAGATAACGTTATATCTCAATACAATTTGGAAAGGTTACTATGTGTACGCCTGACTATGAGAAGTTACAAATTAATTATCTGAAGCCTTCTCTGTCTGTAATTCTGTACAGACCACATGCCTGTCAGTTTGAACGGTGATGTTGCGATCCATAACCTCTCAATGTAACCATATGCCTCCTTCGGTGACCTCGGTGAGACGCATAATGGGTGAGTAAGTAAATGTGGCTGGTGCAAGCATCTGAGGGTGTGGCTCAAATCCACTTTACACGACCGAGCCCACGGGCCACACCCTGGGAAGGTGCCACCGGCTGCCTATGCCTGCCTATTCATGCGTTTATCGATAACCAAAAATTTCTTTACTTCCGACCGCGTCGCGTTCCGCCCTTTGTGTCTTGACTCTCTTTCTTCCCTCCCCCTCCCCTCTATCAAGCAAGAGTTGAACGCCACCGACAGACAGCAGCCTCCCCCTCTCCGACGTTTCTTTATTCATTTATTACTGCAACAGACCAGCCATCATGCGTTACGTTCTCGTCTCAGGCGGTGTCATCTCGGGAGTGGGCAAGGGCATCATCGCCTCGTCCACGGGTCTGGTGTGTATCCTAACCCCTGTTAAAATTTCCTTATCTACCGAAACCCGAGCCTTGCGGAATTTGGCGGGGTGATGGCGGATGACGAAACAGCCCATGCAGCCCTTTGACGATGCAGACAATGCTGACGAATTCCTTTCTTTCCCCTATGGATAGCTCCTCAAGACCCTGGGACTGCGTGTTACTAGCATTAAGATCGACCCGTACCTGTCGGTGAGTGAAAAAGACCCTCCTCGTATTCACATTGTGCCTGTGACTGACGACAAAATGCAGGTCGATGCTGGTCTTATGGCCCCCGCCGAGCACGGCGAATGCTTTGTGGTTCGTAACTTGCTGCCCGCACTTTTTGATGCTGTACTGGAAACGAGGTGCAAGTGCCTCTCTCGCCTCCTATTCTCTCTGCCTCTCTCATCGCCCATGAACTGAGATGGCGATTGAGCCAGGACGCTGTCTAAGCCCACGACTTCAACAGAAGATGCTGACCACCAACAGTTGCAAGATGGCATGGAGGTCGATCTTGGTAGGTGAACCTCCGTCGGACAGCAGACTCTGAGAAAGAAAGAAAAAAAGATATCCCTGGCCTTGTGCGTGTTGGCGGGGATCTCAGTCGTCGCCATTTTTACATCCAATCAGTCGCAAGTCTCTGACACCGAGGCTCGCACACAGACCTGGGCAACTACGAGCGCTACCTCGCCATCCGTCTGACGGGTGAGCACAACATCACCACCGGCAAGGTGTACAGGCACGTCATCGACAAGGAGCGTCGCGGCGATTACCTCGGAAAGACGGTACAGGTGTATGTTACGAACCACTGACAGACCGCTGTCATCGAGTGTTTTGCTGATGGACTGAAAGCGTCCCCCACGTTACCGATGCCATCCAGGACTGGATTGAGCGCGTTGCCAAGATCCCTACGGACGATTCGGGCGAGGAGCCTGATGTCTGCATCATCGAGCTTGGGTATGTTATCCCTGTCCTCGATCTCTTTCGGGGCTCCGTCCGCAGTGTTACTCTTCATTGCGGTTATTCATTATGGATTTTCTTGCGCTTGGAACGGGTGAGAGCAGGCGCTAACATGGATGGACAGAGGCACAGTTGGTGATATCGAGAGCGTGCGTATATCTTGAACCCGGCTTGACTTTGAGCGCCTTTCATCTTGCATCCGCTAACCTGTGATAGATGCCCTACGTCGAGGCATTGACTCAACGTACGTTGACTTGAATTACCCCTCGACGACGCCGTTACTGACCCCAAAGCAGTGCGTCACCGAGCAGGAAGCGGCAATTTCATCCAGATCCACGTCTCCTACGTCCCCACCATCCACGGCGAGCAGAAGACGAAGCCCACACAGCATGCAGTGAAGACTGTTCGCAGTTACGGTCTCGTCCCGGATATGGTATGGTGCCCCGAAATCCACTGATCCAGCGCCTGCTGACACATCCAGATTGCTTGCCGTTGCGAGCAGCCTCTCATGGAGGCCACGGTCAAGAAGATTGCCCTCCTCTGCCAGGTCGATGTGCCCCAAGTCCTCGTCGTCCGCGATATGCCCACCATCTACCAGGTTCCTCTTCTCTTGGAGGAGCAGAACCTCATCCCCTGGCTGCGCAAGGCCGTTAACCTCGACGCCCTGCACATCCCCCAGTCTCGCATCGCAGAGGGCGAGGCGCTCTGGAAGACGTGGGCGTCTGTTGTCAGCCGCCCCACCGACGGCGAGATCAACATTGCCCTCGTCGGCAAGTACGTCAAGTCGCAGGATGCTTACCTGTCCACCGTCAAGGCCTTGGAGCACTCGGCCATGCACTTGCGCAAGAAGCTCAACATCTGCTGGGTGGATGCTGAGCACCTTGAGCCCCAGGCCAAGTCTCAGGACCAGGCCCAGTACCACAAGGCGTGGCATGATGTCTGTACCGCCTCCGGTATCATTGTTCCGGGAGGGTTCGGCAATAGAGGCACTGAGGGTATGATGAAGGTTTCCAAGTGGGCCCGCGAGAACGGTACCCCTTTCCTTGGTGTAAGCTTGCCCATCATCTCCCCTCCCTCCACCGCCACGTACCTAACACTCGACAGGTCTGCCTTGGTTTCCAGACCGCCATCATTCAGCACGCCCGTGACTTCCTCAACCTCCCCAAAGCCACGTCGGAGGAGTTTGACGCCTCGGCCGAGGACAAGGTCGTCATCTACATGCCCGAGATCAACCGCGACAAGCTCGGCGGCACCATGCGCCTGGGTCTCCGCCCGACCGAGTTCCAGCCCGGAAGCGAGTGGTCCAAGCTGCGCTCCCTGTACGGCGCGGTTGATTCCGTGGAAGAGAGACACCGCCACCGCTACGAGGCCAACCCGGCCTTCATCGACAAGCTCACCGAGACTGGCCTCCACTTTGTTGGCAAGGACGAGACTGGCGAGCGTATGGAGATCTTTGAGATCAAGGACCACCCGTACTTCGTCGGCACCCAGTTCCACGCTGAGTACCAGTCCAAGGTCCTCAACCCCAGCGTATGTCCCATCAGTTCCTATGTACTAGGCCTCGTGAACTGACACCAGAACAGAGACCCTACCTTGGTCTCGTCGCCGCCAGCGCCGGATGCCTCGACCAGGTCATCAAGGAGCAGCTCGCGGCCGCCAAGCAGACCAACGGCGTCAAGCACGTCGTTTAAGACGGGGCTGTCCACCTCACAATCTCATTCCTTTTTTCCTATATCAGTGCAGTACTTTTGAAAGATGGATTACTTGACCAAACGGAAAGCAGGTTTTATAAAGTAGAACATGGGCAGGCATGAGATTTCGGAACCGGGCAGCCCGGCTGGGTTGGTGGGAGTGCGCATCCTCCACGCTAGAGAACATTTTCTTTTTCACTATTGGGATATCCAGAAATGAACCAACAAAAACAAGTCATGACTTTACGCGCGTCTCATTCGACACGGTGGAGGGGGGATAGAATCGGGGACCAGGGCGGCATTCTCGGCGCGGCGTTTTGTTTTCTGAAATAAAAATTTGCATCCTAGGGCGCATTTGAAGTTACAAATACCAAGGGGAATTGCTCTCGTTCGAAACCGGGACCGTATATCCAGGCGCAGTGTGCGATGTAGCCAGTGAGCCATGAACCATGGGCATAGGTGCGGGCGTAACGTGGTAACAGATGGCATCTTGTTTTGTATTCCAACGGGCTGATCGTTGACGGGGCACGGGTACAACTCAGGAGGACCCAAGAATCTTTTGAACGAGCGGTTTTCTTTCTCACAAGCAAGGATGCCGGAGACCGAGTCATATTCAGGGGCACTGGCTGCGAGATCGGCGCAGATCCGGAAGCCGGTGTGGGGTGGGCCCCGGTCCAAGCCGAGATGCCCTCAAAGTTTACATGCTCTCTCTCTCTCTCTCTCTCTCTCTCTCTCTCTCTGTCTGTCTGTCTCCCTTCCTCCTCCCTCTCTATCTCTGTCTCTCCCATAAGAAATCAGTCTGTATTTAGAGAGCAAAGCAAACATGGCCACCTCCGCCGCCCCCACCGACTACCAGCGCCTCGATGCCTGGGTCGACGCGCACTTGGACGAGGAGGTGGGCTTCCTCCAGGCGCTGGTGCAAGTGCCCACCGACACGCCTTCCGGCAACAACGCGCCGCACGCGGAGCGCACCGCCGAGCTGCTGCAGGGCTTTGGCTTCGACGCCGAGCGCCACCCCGTGCCCGAGGCGGACGTCCGCGCGTACGGCATGGAGTCCATCACAAACCTCATCGTGCGGCGTCGGTACGGCGACGATGGCGGCGGCCGCACGGTGGCCCTCAACGCCCACGGCGACGTGGTGCCGCCGGGCGAGGGCTGGACCCGCGACCCCTACGCCGCTGTCGTCGAGGACGGTGTGCTCTACGGCCGGGCCGCCGCCGTCAGCAAGAGCGACTTCGCGACCTTCACCTTCGCCGTCCGCGCGCTCGAGGCCCTCGGAGCCCCACTGCGCGGAGCCGTCGAGTTGCACTTCACCTACGACGAGGAGTTTGGCGGTGAGCTCGGCCCCGGATGGCTGCTGCGCAAGGGCCTGACGAGGCCCGACCTCGTCATCGCCGCGGGCTTCTCGTACGAGGTCGTCACGGCCCACAACGGCTGCCTGCAGATGGAGGTCACCGTCCGCGGGAACCAGGCCCACGCGGCAATCCCGGACACCGGCGTCGACGCGCTGCAGGGCGCCGTAGCGATCCTCAACGCGCTGTACGCGCTAAACGCGGGGTACCGCCGGGTGAGCTCGGCGGTGGCGGGCATCACGCACCCGTACCTCAACGTCGGCCGCATCGAGGGCGGCACCAACACCAACGTCGTGCCAGGCACGGTGGCGTTCAAGCTCGACCGCCGCATGATCCCCGAGGAGGACCCGGTCGCCGTCGAGGCCGAGATCCGGCGGACCATCGCCACGGCGGCGCTAGCGCCCGGCATCTCCGTCGACGTCCGCCGCCTGCTGCTCGCCAACGCGATGCGACCGGTCCCCGGCAACAGGCCGCTGGTGGAGGCGATCCAGGCGCACGGGCAGGACGTCTTCGGCGAGCTGGTCCCGGCGACGGGCACCCCGCTCTACACCGACGTGCGGCTGTACGCCGAGGCTGGGGTCCCCGGCGTCGTGTACGGCGCCGGCCCGCGGACGGTGCTGGAGTCCTGCGCCAAGCGGGCCGACGAGCGGCTCCGACTCGAGGACCTGAGGCGGGCGACCAAGGTCATCGCGCGCACTTTAAGGGATTTGCTGGCCGAGGCGTAGGGGGGTGGTGGCATACAGGGGTTGATGATGAGGGTCTCTAAGCACTAGAGGTAGGTATCCGTAGCTGTGCCGCTCAATCGTGCTTGTTCCCAACAGGCTGCCATCATTTATTACATAACATCATGTGTGCCAAGGCCTTTTTTTTTTCTTTTTTTTCTTTTTGGAGGATCCACGGCCGAGTAGGCTTTTCCACCATACGCATGGGATGACGGAACGGATCTGTGTCCTGCTTATGGCCGGAAATGTGAGCCCAGTGCGGAGTCGCCTAAATAAGAAGGGTATGATGCCTTGCAACCAACTTCCGATGAAAAGCAGATCTTGCTGATGCTTTTCTGTCTGCGCATCGCTACCTGTCTCTCAGGACAATACCGCCATAATAAATTCGTTTCATCGTGACCGAGGACTCGTCACAACATATACCTCATGTCGGAACCCCCGGAGATTATCACCACTCCAGTTGAAGGCCAGGCCGGGTCCAGCATGTTTCAAGAAAGCTGGAGTTTCCTGGAAGACGTGAAAGTCGGTCGCTCTCCCCAGTCCCTGGCCAGCAGCCGTGGCGTTACAATTTCTGGCCCCCTTCTAACGTGGAATCGCAGGAGCGGTTCGAGGGATCTCAGCCGGATGTCTACGCGGCTTTCATCAAGGCCCTCAGCGGCTTTTACACAACGACCACGCAAGGAGCCGAAGACACAGACGGGAATCTAGCGAGTCTGCACGAGACCGTCAAGGCGTTGCTTCATGGCCACCAGGACCTGGTGGAAAGGTTTGAGAGCAGCCTTCCCCAAGACTATCTCAATCGTCAGCGGGATGCGCCGGAACACCAGAGCTAGGAAACTGCAAGAAGTCTTGGCAGGTCTTCCCCCTTCTCCGATGCCTCCACGCATGCGGCGCTGTGGACGATTTGACTCACGCTCCGCCACCAGACAAGCTTGCTTTGTCTGATTGGTGTACGGCGGTTACCCCGGGTTTAACCACTTGGACTTGCGGGGAGCACACTTGCGGGCACAAACACATAGGCTTTGGATCTTTGGTTGACCACGACCGGCTCGGCCTGAGACGACCAGACGGGTCATAACGCTGTTCAATCCGCTGTCTGCTGCAGTTTGTACAACAGTACGTTAGCAACTTAATAGATACACGAGTAACCTTCAAGCTCGGCGACGTCGTGAATGGGGACCGATGAAGCCGATTGGCTGGTTTCCAAAAGAGTTGCGAAGTCGGGAGCCTTTATCTACCCCCCCGTTATCAGTCCAATGACTCCTTTTCTTCCCAACGGGGCTAGAAATCAATGTCGTACGTGAACCAACCATACTAGCCCTGTCCGTCCATCCTGAGTCTAGAAAGGGCTTTCGCGTTGGTACCGAGTTTGAACCGTATCGCCAGTGCACTTGTTGGTTGGCTGGACTGATAGGCCAAGGTTGGATTGCTACCTCCTCCCTCTCTTGGTCGCTGGCTTTTTCGTCCTTCAGCTCGACCACAGCAACATCAGCAATGCCTTGACGGATACCATCACGGAGGACCTAGGAATCACTAACAATGATGTCAACCTCGGGTCCTAGCTCATGTTCGCTGGTGTGGTCATCGCAGAGATCCCTTCCAACCTCATCCTGCGGCGCGTCGGAGCTCCCATCTGGATGACTTTACCGATGGGCGTCTAGGGGACCATCGCCTTGACCCAGTCCTGGTGCACCAACACCCATTCATTCTTGGCCACAAGGTTCTTGATCGGCGCGTTCGAAGGCGGGTATATTCCTGGCGGGCAGTATATGCTGGCTTTGTTTTATACCCGTGAAGAGTTGGCGTCACGGACGGCTATCTTCTACCTTGATAACTACGCAGCCACGGCCACCGGGTCTCTTATCGCAGCCGGGGTTATGAACATGGGTGGAACTGGGGGACTGTCTGGTTGGCAATGGTTGTCCGCGGTCGAGGAGATAATCACACTGGTTGTTTTCCTCGCCCTTGTCGCTTTTCTGCCCCGTAGCCCCGGACACACAGCGCCCATCCACGGGTTGTTTGACTTCTTTAGCCCTCGCGAACGCCAGATACTCCGCGCGCGTATAATGGCCGACGACAAGACGAAGGGCGCCGATAAGGCTCAGATCACACTCAAGACGTTGGCCTATGCCCTGACATACTACAGCCTCTGGCTGCACATGCTTCTAAATGTCGTTGCCCTGGCACCCAAGGGCGGTCTGCAACTCCACGGCCCAAAGATTATCAAGAGCCTCGGGTTCTCCCGGACGAATGCGAATCTCCTCAACGCGGTCAGCAGCGTACTGGTGATTGTGCTATCGTGTACCATCTCTTTCGCCTCGGACCGGACGCACTGGCGCGGGCCGTGGTGCATCGTCGTCTTCTCCTGGTCCATCATCTTCGCAGGGGTGCTGTACGGTCTTCCCACGGGATCGGACAAATGGGCACACTATGCCATCTTTACGCTGCTCAGTGGCGGAAACGCCCTGGCCCAGGGCCTGGACGACGCCTGGGTGAGCATCAATGCCGTCAACCCCTCGAAGCGGAGCATAGACCTCGTCATGGTCGTGATGGGCAGTAGTTTAGGTGCTATTGTAGGCAACCAACTCTTCAGAGATGACGACGCGCCAAAGTATGCGAGAGCTTTCTGTCACTTTACGCGGTAGCAATACCTGTGACGTTGGTCATCATGTGGGTATGCTGGCGAGCAAACAGAAAACTAGCATGTGCAGAGAAACTCGAGATAGGTGGGCAGGTCATTGTGCCTTCTGAAGGACGGAAAAGACGATTTGATTTCTAGAATTTCGTTGGTTTAATAGATTAGTTCATGTCAGAGTACAAGAATGATAGTCTGTATCAATTCCAGTCGCACATCAAGTGTTTAAACCCCGACACGCGACCATGATGCCACTAGTTGATAGCCAACGCCTCAACATGGCTGCAAACCGTCAAGTATTAAAGGCTAACTGTCGACCCAGTAGCAAAGGAGAGCTCACGTATTGCGTTAATCATGTGTCTCGTCTGATTGGCAGTGGCCTCTCCAAGTATCTGTACCACTTCGGTCGTGTTCTCTTCAGCTGTGTGTCAGAAGTCAACTGCAAGTCTTCGATGGCGCTGGCCCAGCGGACAAGTTCCTCCTCGCCGAATGCCGTCTGCATGATACCGAGTCCGAACGGCATACCAGAAACAGGATCCACGCCTGCAGGTATTGTAGCCATGGGGTATCCAGCTTGAGCTGCAATTTGAAAGGTTTTGCCCACGGATGAGGGCACAAGTAAGCCCGATAGTTTGACACCTCTGGGATTCAGAGCCGCGTCAATACCACCACGCGTTGTCCTTTGCATAAACTCCAGAGCCTTCCAATAGGTGTCATTCTGGATGCCCTGAGTGTCATTGGACATCAGGAAACCGTTCTGTCCGGTGCGGAAACCTGGATGGCCGCGGTATAAGGTTCTATTGCCCTCGGTGTAGTTCTCTCCGTAAGGATACCCGCCTTCAGTCCCGTCGTTTTCGTAATTGAAACGAATGATGTCTTCGAGCGAGCGTATGTTCGTATGCTGAAGCTCAGAGAGATATTTCTTGATGTTGTTGTAGAAGCCGACTTTAACAACCGTGTATTCCGATTCGTGTGGTCTTTTAAGATCCTTTGCGCGCCAGTCCCAGTCCCAGCCAGTCTTTCTGACGATATTGTCAAAGTCTCCTATTTCGGTAGAATTTATGACACGAGCCCCGGCGGTCTTGATTAGCTCGATGAGTTGACCAAGTTGCGCCTTGTTTTCTGCGCTTGCATGAACCCAAAAGCTGTTCCAGGGAATGCCAAAAGTTGCATTCTTCAGACTCGCTTTGTTGGTGAGAAATTGTGCATAACCTCCAGAAGACGGCGTCTTCCCGCGCTGAGCCTCGGTGTAATTGTCTCTCGAATCTTCACCGTAGATAGCATCAAGTGCGTATACGGCATCCCGGACTGTTCGGCCGAAAGTTCCGACAGTATCCTGATGCTCGCATTCTGGTATCACTCTGAAAAGTTTGATTAGCATAGGAACCGTTATCGATCTACATGATGACATGGAAATGCAGACGTACCCATCCCTAGAGGTCAGACTGACCGTTGGCTTGAAGCCCACGACAGCGTTCCTACAAGCGGGACTGATGACTGGTCCAGAGTTAGTACAAAGAAAATGCGGCTAATTCAAGATAGACAAGGACCTCACCGCTCCCGTCAGTCTCAGTTCCTAGAGAGAAAGCAATTGCATTGGCGGCTACGCCGACCGCGCTGCCGGAACTGCTGCCATAAGGATTCAATGCAAGATTGTAAGGACTTCGTGTCTGTCCACCTCTCGGCGAGTAACCCTCGGAATACCCTGTGCTCCGCATGTCCGCCCACTCGCTCATTGTTGCCTTGCCGAAAAGAACTGCTCCGGCTGCCCTGAGACGAGCAACGACGAAAGCATCGCGGGGTACGATACTACCTAGGAGAGCCCAACTGCCGGCCGTGGTCTCCATATTGTCTTTATTAGCGATGTTGTCCTTGACGGTAAATGGTATGCCATGTAACGGGCCCAGAACTTGGCCTGCTTTTCTCAGCTCGTCCATCTTGGCCGCGATGGCTAAAACGTCGGGGTTCATCTGCATAAGTGAGCTGTTGAGTTCGTCAGCTTTTGGGCTCTTGTTTCGTTCCACGCCACACAACGTCATGGAAGTAACTCTACTTAACGTATTCCTGTGTCTGGAAGGTCCGCTGCATGTAGCAGATCACTAGCTTTTGGGAAGTCGTGATCCCATCTTGCATGGCCTTCTGCATCTGATCGATGGTCGCTTCCTCTAGCTTGAAAGTTCCGCCGCATATGGGCATCGGGAAGAGCTCTGTCGTATTCGCATTTTGTTGAAACGGGATCAATGGTGGTGTCAGGGTTGGGCTGGCCACCAGCTGGCCCAAAGCCGAATAAGGCAAAACGAAACTCAATGTCGCGATTCGAACCCAGAATGTCCGCAAAGGGGCGCCGAAGAAAGATGTCCCCATAGTTGCATTTCTGTTCTCTAGAAGATTGAACAGGATCACGCCAGAATAGTTCGGGTTTGGTTATATGACCAAAACTTGTAGTCTTGAGCCAGACTCCTCCCTTTTTCATGGCACATGAGTAAGAACAGCACACCAAGCAACCTGGTGCAAAAGTTGATGTAGGATTTGACCCTCGGTATTGGAAGTTGAATTCAGAGGACTGACTAATCGAAAGAAGCCAGAGTAAACAAAACAAACCAGCAGCCAACCACTAGACAATCCCCAGGAACTTAAAAATTCACATCAAGCAATCGCATTGGCCGGCTCCCAACAACGTATTACAATTCAGCAGCATTCTCTAATATGAGCCAAGACATGAAGTAATAGGAACCAACCATATCCCGTCAGGTGGTCTGCCCTTGGGTCGGAGATGCCTTGCTTTCCTTCCGTCAATGCCAATATGAGACTTTTCAGTCTGTATCGTTTGACGTATGTCTTTGGTGTGTCTTACTGAAATATGACGAATCTGACTTAGAGCTAGGCCGCATACCTCCAGTTTATTCTTGTGATCCACTTGCGTAAAAGAATACACTATAACTAGATGATCATCAGTAAATTCATGATGATATAGATGCTTATAAAATTTGAAACTCATTGCCATCTTATATGCCGCGATCTAAGAATGAAGAGATGATTGGTGCTTTTGGCAGAGATACAGTTACAGTGACAAAGCCTTCAACTTGACATAGCAGTCGTGTGGCTCCCTGGTCAGCTTATCGTAGGCCCCATTGGTATTAAGCTCATAGGGCAACTCCTCGAGCTGAAAACTCCACAAGACCAGCACTACAAACATACGAAACTGCACGTATGCCAGCTTCCGTCCATAACAGCCCCGAGGACCCATGCTGAATATCATATTTCGCCCGCGCGTCGCGTCAAACACATCCCTACCGTCATCGTCTTTGACGAGCCACCGTTCGGGCGCGTACAACGCCGGGTCCAGCCCTGATTCGTCGCCGGTGTAATCAGAGCCGATGGGGCCTTTGTTTGTTGCCGCCGTTCTGGCACCCGGGGCGCGCAGTGCTTCGTCGACGGGAAACCCCGGCTGCGTGTATCCGGCCTGATTCCAGACTTGAAAGACGACGGTGCCCTTGGGAATATGGCAGCCCAAGATTTGCGTATCTTGTGTCGTACTTCGGACGCACATCGGCGCTGTTAGGGACGTGCGGTAGAGCTCCTCGATGCTAGCCTCCAAGTAAGAACATCGCATCTGCATGATCTCTTGTGACGTCGGTACGCGCTTCCCAGATACTGCTGCAGGAAGGGCCTCTCGCAGACTGGAGCGCAGTTTGGCCTGTTGTGGTTGGTGACGTGCCAGCATCTTCACGGCCCACTGACTGGAGTTGGACGTCGATTCATGCCCGCCCAGACTGAAACCGTATAACTATTTGGTTCAGACAGCAGATGTTAGTGTTGCCTTTGGAACGAAAAAGATGCCCAGTATGTAAGTGGTTTGGACATTACCTCATCATAGAACAGACGGGTGTGGAACGCCGCGGGACGTTGCTCCTTTGCAGCCCTACTGCTCTCTCTGCGCACCATTTCGTCTAAAGCACATCGCACTGCGTGCTCCTCGGACGAAGACTGAACTCGCGCGGTGGAAAGGTCAATCTGACGCTTGATTAAGTCCTCCTTGATCTGGATTGTTGTCTTCATGGCTGGCCGCTGGCGCAGAAACCAGTGTGCAAGCACCGGAAACGGGGACTTCATTGCAGTCTCGACACTGTCTGCGATCTTGAAGAAAACTTCAATGACGGGGTTGGGTGGTGCATGTGAGAAATCAACCGGCTTGAGGATGCCTGCAACATCGTCATCGTCGGCGTCGTCGTTACCAGATGGCAATGATGATATAGAAGACAGGAAGTCGACATTTGGTTGGGTTGCACTGAGACCTTTGAGGCCGGGACCGAAGGTGAAGCCGAGAACGGCGTCCAATGCACAGTGACTGATGTCTTTCATGGCCCAGAATGGGTGGCCTCGTGCCAACCGTGTCTTCTCGTGCCATAAATCCACCATGCGCATAGTGCTCTCGTGAAGAAGAGGGGCGGCAACCTTGTTGAGAAAGTTGGGAGTTAGGATACCCTCAATCAATCGTCGTCGGTTCTTGTATTCATCGTTGGTCTGCCACCTGCTGTGGTGTTCCGGGATGACGCCGCCCAAAATGTCGGCAGTAAATGCTGATCTGTCGAATTCTTTGCTTCGGCGAACCAGGATGTCTTGTGTCTCGTAGAAATCCGAAATAATGACCCAAGGCTTGCTGAACGGTCTGCCGAAGACTTGTATTATGGGCGAACGATGTTTGATGTTCTGCGCCCCAAGCCAGTCAAACATCTCTCCCGTCTTCTGGCCATGGCCTATTATCTCGGGCATATCACCTAGGATCGATTTTGCTGCTGACTCATTGTACGGGATACCGGGCAGAGGCCGGGGTAGCAATGCTCGGTAAAGAAGGCATAGAACTAGAATGAACAAGCCGAAGACTACAGTGGCCTTAGTTGCCATGAGCTCGAAAATGAACCTAAAGCTTTCCATGACGACTGGAGAAAGGTTTTTGCTATTGGTCCGAGTGATGAGACCGCGTGAAAGGTGTTATTGACGCCAAATCAAACAGAATCTTTCAATTAGAGATAGATATTTGAGGCAATGAATCTCAAAAGAAGAGAACGGAATCATATGACATACATAACAATTCCTCTATCGCCACGGCACCCCGGCCGGATAACATGTAACAAAAGTAAGGAGGTCGTTCGTTTCATTACCTGAATAGGAAAAATTTGTATGATTTATCTCATGACCTTAGATGCTGCTGCTTTAGGAAGCTCTTTACCTGAGTTACTGTTTAGTCTTGCTGTTGCCTATCAAGCCTTTCAGAACTATCCGAGTTTGAGAAAACTGGACCTCCGTGCGGTTCCCCATTCGTCTCCGTTTGGGTTGTCCCTGTTCGTGCAGTAAGATTCTATGACTGCGTCGGAAAACGTCCCGTTTTTCATCCGGGCCACCGCCGAAACGAGCGTCACAGATGGTTAAGTGATCAAATGAAGTTCGCGACTTCGGAGAAGTTCCTATCACAGCTCACCCTTGGCGAAACGAAACCTCTCCAAAGGTTAAAAAGCTTGGAACTTTCGAGTCTCGGAACAATGCCCCTCGGTTAGGTTTCAACAGACCATTACGTGTAACCATCCGGTTCTTTAGATTCAACTTAGTTAGTCTTATGTTTATCCCATTATTCCAAAGGAAGCCAATCCGGGCTTTGTTGTCTTTTTCTCATTTTATGTAAAAATTGTTGCGTGCCTGCATGCATACTATATGGGCAGTTTGATTGATACAGTATGAGAAAGTGAGAAACGTGTTATGTTAATATTGAAGGTGACATGAGCGTGGTGTCGGAGTACCTTTCTTCAAAGGCTTTTGGGTGCAATCGGAGCGTCGCCAGCTTACAGCTCCAGCTTGAGTCAGCTCTGCCAAGTTCTGTTCTCATCACGTGCTTTTGACTTATGTCGGACATTTGAGTTTCCGCACAGTCCCTACCCTGCGTCTAAGATTGCAAACAATGCCAGAGACATCAGAACACTTATGCAGCCAGGCTTAATGATCAGTTGAACTGCATAGTTGGCTTTGAGTTGGAAACATTTCCGGCTATGTGGCACACACTGGATTTGTTCCTGGCCATTACTACTTCAGTCAAACGGACCAATCACACCCTTTAATAGACTTCACAGTTTAAGGATGGTCATGTCTTCACTTATTCTTCATTTGATTTTGCAACATCAGCTAACTTGAGAAGCATGTCTCCAAATTCGCCACCGGCAGTTCTACCAAGCTTAATTGAGAGTTACTAGTCCAACAGGTGACGCTGTTTCATAGCGGCAGGTCCCACGAGCTTGCCGTTGATGTCTCGCTCGTTGCCTACTGAGAACGTCATCGTGTTATAGTACATTGTGATGTAGGGTCCGCTCTTGCAGTACGACAAGCCGACATAAGAATGCCGTCCAATTGTTGTGGAAAAATCCTGATTCGGGCTGCAAAGATTCGAAGCGGGGTTAGCTTTATGCGCATGCGCCGAGGGATGCAATAACTGGACGGGAAGACCTACAAAGCTTTTTGGACAGCAGCAACATACGTGTCGGCCATATGAGTAAGCCCCCAAGCACGGAAGAAATTACTGAGTGATTGGGCGATCCGCAAGTCCGTGCCGCCGTAATGGCGCACAGGGATATACACTTTCGGCACTGGGGCAAGACTGTTATGCTTCATCTCCATATTGAAGATGATTCCTGCCGTGCGGTGTGTGCTGGGAGGTAGATCCTCCTCTGGAGCTGTCGTTCCCAAAACGTGCAGATAAAAGGAGCGGATCAGATTCAAGCCGTGGTCTATCTCTGGACCCTTGAGCGCACCCCCGAGTGAGTACACCTCCTCCACCCGCGCCAGGCAGGTTTCCTTGGTTCGGAGGTATAGCTTGAAGCGGGAATCGACTGGGCTCACGGCGTCAAACGCAATAAGTTCCAGCCGCAAGATGCTCTCGTTATTGCGCTGCTTCTTGTAGCAGTAAACGAAGTCCCGGACGTAGTTGAAGGCAGGCTCCAGGTTTACCGGGAGTTGCGCGACAACATCAGTGATGATTTCCCCAGCATGATTATTCGCTAGGAGAGAGATTGGGATAGGGTAGAAGTAGACTTTCGGAGCCGGCTGTTCGCCATCCAGATCGAACGAGATGGTATTGGTTGTCATGTGTTCATTGGGCGCCATTTTGGACACAATCTCGTTCGCGTGCTTGGCTTCAACGTGGAGGTGCTTCTTGAAGAACTCCCAGAGCTCCCCGTCGACAGGGCCACGCCCTTGACGCAACAGACGCGACATGACCACTTGAGATTCGTCCTGGTTGAAAGGGTCTTTGACTGTCCCGGCGAATGGGCCGATGGGCTCGGAGCCCACCCGAATTTTGGATCGGTTATGCCCGATATTCCAGCTGAGCTCAGCAGGTGAGAAATCGTCAGAGCAAAAGCTGTCGAAATGCGGGATTCTAGCCCCCGACTTGGTAGTGATGGGAGGGGGTCCTAGGGACGATAAAACATGCTGTTTGGTGAACTCTAGATAATGTTCCTGCTCCTTAAGAGAGTATCCAGCACTCTGCATGAGGGAAAGGAGAGAATGCGAGACCTCATCTCGCCAGAATTGCGACTCCTCTTGACGTTCGGGCTCCGGGCCGCTCGTTGCCATGACCATTTTGACGACGTATTGAGATGATGGAGAACGTGGAAACTCAGAATAAACACTCAAAGATAAATAATGCAATGAATTTGGTATATATTGTTGAGATGCTTGGGAGAACAACGACAAAGCAAACGGTTGTTGTAATATATGAGGGACTTTGACACAAATGCGCAGGGCGATATTAAATCTTTTATAACTAGGACAAGCCTGCGAAGCACAAAAGACTTTCCCGAAATTCCCGTTGTAAGTGGCTACGCGTTGCTCACGCTAACTTTGACATGTCCGGAAGAGTGGTTCCAGGCTTTGTGGTCTGGGCCTCTTCATGTCCTGCGATATTTCCAACTGATCCGTTCTTGCAGGAATACATCCAGTAGAGGATTCAGATGGGAGAAGGATATGCCTGCGGGATCTTGTTTGGTCGCAGATCTGGCACAGGATACCGGACCAGGAGCGGAACTTTAATATCTCGGGTTCCGTTAGGGACCCAAGCTCGATGGAAAGGTCCCCTTAGGACGGTCGCATGTTATCTGAAAGACTCATCCTATAAACTCACCTGGAAGTCCGCTCTGTCGGGTCCCCAAAGTGGCGACGTATTTGACTTTCGCCATCGGTACCCTTTTCAGAAAACGGTTCCGAGACTCCGGTAAAGCCAGAGTCGTAAGTTCATCGGCAGTCGTTCAAAGTCCGGAGTTTCTGCAACACTTCGCTTACTTCGGAATGAAGCTCTGGTACAGTTTGCCTTAAAGGTCTCTAGTCCTGTCTCCTGGCATAAGTTCTCAAAAACCTTCACCCGAAACAGTCAGGCCGGGAATTTGATAGGGCTGATTATCTGTCAGGCGACGCACTGAGCGACCGTATTCGTTGGTCATATAATCATAACGTGGGAACTTACAAAATTGTGCGGTAAGGAAAGTATCGGTCACTTATTCTTCATCTTTCGCTTGAGCCGTGATCCATTCTACAACTGTATCCTTGATTTAACACAGGTCTTCCGAACATGGATACCAGCACTATCTCTTTGCACTTACATTGGCCGCCGCAACTGGTGCAACTGCTGAGCAGCACCCCGGCTCTTTCCGCCGTCATACTATTGGCCCTCGTCTTATCATTCGTTCTCAATCGAGCCACTGAAGACCGCTCCATTCCCAAAATCACAAGTTCAAAGTCCTGGTTTGCGACCAGGCAAGACTTTAATGCGCATGGAGTCGAGATTATTGAAAAAGGATTCCATGAGGTCAAAAGTGGCGTGTTCCGGGTGACGGCCCTAGATGGTAATTAAGTATCCTCCAAGACATATGCAAACTCGAATACATAAAACAGACGACATGCTGACGGCTGCAGGCTCCGATCTAGTCCTTATTTCACCGGAACACTGGCTGGCGATCTGCAAGAAGAAAGACGAAGAGGTTGCGCCCGCACGTAAAGAGGTTTGTATCTAGTGCACAGCTTTCTGAGAATCAGCATAGCTAACCAGGCTAAGTTTTTCCTCTGTGACTTGCACGGCGCACCATTCGAGGAGCCTTTTCTTTACCGATACCTCGGCGCACGCATGCCGGGATTTGGTATGTGTTTCTACAATATATCTCGATGCCAATTTTCAAGACTGACATCCGAGAAAGACCGCTATCTTGATGTCATATCTAAGGCACTAGACGAAGGTTTATCCAGCATCCTAGATCAAGGCGTCGATTATTCCGCAGACAGTAAGTTTAAAATTCCATGAATCTACCCCCGTGCTTCCCACCCATCAATCCCGAGAACTTTACTGATGTAGTTTACACATGGAAGAATGCAAGCGTGTTATCATGCAGCCCCAAATTCTACGCGTCTATTCTCACGTCATATGGCGCGTAATAATGGGCAATAGCTTCAGACCAGAAGTTGTGGAGATATTCGAGCAGTACTCCGCTACACTGATACCCGTAATGAAGAAGCTCAAAGCAAAAAGACCTATCATGGCTCGCATCACTGCCGCCTTTTCAAGTGAAGTGCGTCACGTCAACGCACAGTTGGAGCAAGCAACCGCGTTCTTTACACCGATGTTTGAGCAATACATTCAAGCGTTCGAACAAGGATCACCAAAAAGCGAGTTGAACAATGAATGGTTTAAAGAGCTTGTTTCCATGGCACCGGCTGAAAAGCGCCACGATTACAAGTTCCTCACTAACGTTTTGATTGGGTTTGCCTTCACCTTTGTGTTCTCGCCCGGGCCCTCAACTACGCAGGTTGTCTACGAGTTTGCTTTCCGTCCTGATTATGTTGATCAGGTGCTCGAGGAGGCACACAACGTCTTGGGGGAGCAATCGGAAGATTGGATATTCACGCGGGACAGCCTTCGCAGACTTTCACTGTTGGACAGTTTCTGCAAAGAGACTCATAAACACCATCCAACAGCTGCCTGTACGTTCCGGCCCTGTTCCATCATCGCAGCCTTTAAACTAACCAGCCCCGGACTTCCCCGGCGAGCAGCAAACCTGATGAAGAAGATCCACAAGACTCAAACGCTGCCTAACGGGGTCGTCCTGCCCGCAGGCACCATCTTTGAGGTGGTCATGACGGCGGCCCACTTGTCCAACCCAAACCTAGAGAACCCGGCCGAGTGGAATGGACGTCGCTACCACGACCTGCGGCAGAAGATGTCTTCGACAGCAACTGGCTCCAATAAATACGACTGGGGCAGCGCGACAAGGGATGACGTCAACTTTGGTTACGCCTCGCACATGTGTCCTGGCAGATGGGCTGGCTGCTCTATTGCTAAGATGTTCCTCATCAAGCTACTGACCAGCTACCAAATTCGCCCAGAAGATGGCGTGACCGAAAGATATGAAGATCTACACTCTGGCCAATACGTACGTGATACATTCCAAAACTTGGTGCTCTTTCTCCAAGTTGTTCTTCTGCACCAATCGCATTGAAATCTCTAGACTGACCATGGAGACTTTCAGATTTTGCCAAATCCAACCAAACATATTCTCATTCGGCCGAGACATTAGCTATCGAGTATACCTGATCTGTTTCTGCATTGAGGTGGCAGACCTTTGTTGCACGATTACTTGATGATTCTCATCTTAGAAACATGGGAACATCCGCACACACGTAAATGAAGTAACTATAACAGTATGAGTATTATGTAAACGTAGTATTGGTGAATATCCTATCTTGTGTTGAAAAATCTTGTGTATTTAGCATTTCTGATACCGCGAGGACCAATATCAGTTTTGTATTTAGATTAAAGGTAACGAAAGAATCAGTCAAAATCCTTGAAGGTTTCAGTAGTCTTAATCGTTCAATTAGCAAGTCAACAAGATGAACCAAAAAAACTGTCGCGCAAAAACGACGCCGTTAATTAAAGGCAGCAATTAACGCCTTATATTACATTATGATAGAACCAGGTTTCTGACTACGGACTGTCGATTCTGACACTGAGCTGTATCTTTTCTCTGTTTCACCAAACGCCGGAGGGGTAATGCTGAACATTGGGTCAAGTTTCAGTTTCACTTTTGCAGCTGATGCTTAGAAAATTTATCAAAAGTATTATGCTGAATTAACTGGAATTTCCAAGAGAGGGAGTGGAAATTTGGCATCCGAAAAAAGGGCCTTGTAAACTGCTCCACGAAGCAACGTGTGAGAGGAACCCATCATTGTATCTCCTGTTACATGCTCATTTGATGTGGTGCATATATTGAATTATGTGACGTGCGCATCCCTATGAAATCTCTCTGTTCAGATTGACTTCACGCTTTGTAATTCAAAGTCTGGGGAGGAGGAACATCTGACAGCTTTCACTAATGAATAGCAACCAAGATGTAAAAAGTATAAAACTGCTACCGAAGATCCAATGAGGAACGACTATAGTTGAATGGTACTGGCACTTATATATTTCTTCTTGGCTTTCTCAACTACTGTTAAACCTACAGCAAAGACGAAAAAAGCTATTCAAGGATTTGAGTGGCGCCATCTCACTGGCATGGCGGTGAAGAATCAATGGCCTTTAGCTTTCTCACTCCTGCCTCTGGAGAATAACAAAGTGAACGATGTAACCCTGAACAATGATAGAGGTCTTGGCTAGAGGACCAACAATGCCATTCCAGATAGTGGCGTTGACGTTGATAAGCTGAGGGTTTTGGCCCTCCTCAGTGGGGATCTTGGACCATTCGAAGTTCCAGGTGATAGTTCCGTCATGAGCACCAGAGGTGACAAGCCTCAGAGATTCTTCGTTAAACGAGATGTTGACGAAGACTTTTGAATGGCCTTCTGCCTTGGTGATAACAGCAGAGATGGACAAGACGCAATGGCCAGGAAGGTAAGAGTGGATAGGGGGAGGATGTCGCTAGCGAGAGTGCCAGAGGGCTCACTGATATCCTTTGAGCGATGAAATTGACGCCAGAGGCGATAGTCTCGCCCTTTAGGCCAGTGTAATTGATCTCAATGTTCTGTAGGCCTTCCGCCGTGTCTATAAGGGTAGTCTTATTGTTGAAGCGGGGAGCAGGAAGGCAGATGTGAATTTTATCCGTAACGGTCTGGAATTCTGGGAGCTTGCCGAGACCGCCGGAAAACCCAACTAGAGCAAACCGCAAACCGCCAACAAAAACCTTCACTCGCTCAAACTTTGACCCAAGAACGAAGCCCGGGACTTTGGCATTAAGTACGAGTTGCTGAGTTTTGCTGATGTAAACGGCAGAGATGTCTGAGGCAGAAAGAAGGTTGGCGATTTCAATGAGGTGTAAAATGATCAAAGTTAAGATGGAGTTGTGTGGTATATTGTTTCATACTATTAATATGATACGGTATTGCTGATGATGGGGAAGAAAGAGGAAAGAGCTTTTCTATGCGTTGACCATGGCTTCTTATAGTAAATAGGGCATAGGTAGAACATATGTTAAGAAGTCCAGAGAAGACGCCTTGAAGTGAAACCCATGTCACGCTTGGAACAGGCGACGCCACCCCTTCTTCAATCACCGCAACGGAGACAAATATCCGCTCCGATGGCCGAGGGAATATGTAGGGCATGCAGCCAAGTACCTAGGTATCTAGATACATATTCCAGCACCTTATACTCGAGTGCAGCGAGTAGCTCGCCTGTTTGACAGCTTCCAGTCTGGGGGCGTCATAGAGCTAAGCTCAGCCTCCCGATGACGCCGGTACATACCTTCCCTTTCCCATGAACAATATCACATTATCATCAATCAAAACAAATGCACAGACATATAGACGCGAGACACGAAGTACAAGCACCCAAGGCACAAGAAATGAGACTCCAATACAATCCTGAAATTCCTCGGCTCTTTCTTCCTTCTTATTTCATAATTCTAGCATTCCGTTCTGTTGTATTGCCTGCAGTGACCTTCTGGCTAGCAAAGGAGCAACACCGAGTTGGGTACTAAGCGTACAACGTTCCAATCATTGCATGCGCCTCTGGTTTCTTCAGTTCCTTCATCTAGCCATAGCTATTACTTACCAACGCCAATGCCTAACAACGCGACTCTATGGGATTTCGGCTGCATGGCTACAAGCCTCATTGGGTTCGCAACCTTCAGCGTCGATTAGCGTGTCTTTTCGGTGTCCCTGTCGTATGACAAAACTTCGCCTAACACGCTGCCAGCGGATTTATCGAAGCGATACTGAACTGCGGCGGCGACGGGGCCATGCGTGGAATACTCTACCATGCCAAGGACTGGGGGCTTCAAGACATGTGGATTTCTAGAATATTAGCTAGTGTTGTGTCTTCATGACTTTGATTGGGCAAGCTATCCAAAGAGCTAAACTCACTCTATTTGACCCAAAACAGAGAGATGGGAAATAACTTTGCGGGCAGTCGCCATCCGAGATCGGCTTGATATGAAAGGCTAAACTTTGAAAAAGGCATAATGAGGTGGGAGCTGAAAAAAAAGTTATTCGGGTCTTATGCCATCGTCCCAGCTGCCGTACGGATAGCAATGCGGCCCGTCATACATAAGCTTGCCGTTTTTATTGTGTCTCAGCTCGTCGCTTTGGTTCAGACGGCAACGAAAGAGAGAAAGCAAAGTTTCCAAAAAGTCACACCATGTGCGTGTTGGTGAATGTTAAAGTTCCTTTCTGTGTGTTTAGCTAGAGTTAATGCAGCCAGGCTATGGGGCCGAAACAAACGCATGGCGCGAGTCAGCCGCACAATTTGCATTTGAAAGCGCCAAAGTTTTTAACCTAGAGTTGAGATGTAGCTTAGAACACTACACACCCCTATTCCATCTACAATAGGTTCTAAAATGTTAACATTACTAACTTCTTTTGACTTCTAACTACTGTAACAATTTCTATTCTTCACTAAGCATCAGTCGAGCGCCCGACGTCCCTTCTGCCCATGGCTTTGCAGTCCTGCTGCCAATTGGTGTCCTGACACACTACCTCAATAATCCTGACCTAGTCCGTCAACCACAGGTCTTGCAGAAGTTGCCTCGCTGTAGGCCGAGCGTTCGAGTCCCACGTAAGGGCTCTTCGAATGAATTTCAGAAACTTGAGATTATTCTCATGTTTGGTCTTTGCTGCCTCAAGGGTATTCTCTCTTAGTATGGGCACAGACTCGCCCCACTTTCCTAGGAGACAGTAGTTAGACTGCCTGTTAGAGGGGTTTAATACTAGAGTATAATTCTGTCAAACGAATCATGTTCATCCAGGTACTCAAGCGCTCGATTACGATGCTAATCAAGGAGCTCTGGAGGTGGTGGGCCCAGTGCCGCGACGAGTTCGGCAAAGTGAACTCCATCTGAGAAACTACCATCTTCTTTGCAGGCACTAAACAGCGTCTTTCCTTCAAGGAGATCCCACGCCTAAGACATGGAAAGAGTGGCTAGTAAGTCTGTCAGAGGAACTACAACTTTAATTTAAACACATAATACTGTAAGTCCTACGCTCCAGATATCAACTAGACTACCCCATTAGATGTGCAAGAGCGTCTCCAGGACACAGTACATAATCAGTATAATGTCGCTAGCGTAGTAAACAAGCCAAGCATAGTTTCCCAAAAATAAAAAAGCAGTAGTAGCCCAGCATTAGGCTTGATTAGGTAGGAAAGGTAGACAGTCCAGCCTTTAAGTTACTTGCAAGGAACAGGGCGTACAAATTAAATTTCTTCTAGCTTTTAGAAGAGAGTGTTGTTATCTGTCCTAAGTAGTATATTACTAGGATAAACATCTAATACCACTTTGGCCGCGATGTGAGGCATGTTTATTTCTAAGAAAATACATAGGAAGGGTAGCACTAAGAAGTGCACACATACCTATGTATACGTATTATACCTCTATATACAGGAACAAGCGCTTTAGGAAGGTCTTAATAGCGCTCTTTACAAACCCCTCAGGAAATCTGAAACTGTCTATAAACACCATGTCCATATTACAGATACTTATTTAAGAAACCTGAAGAGCAAGCGCAACATGCTTGCCATAGGGGCTAATTACTTTAAAAGAAGAAAGCAGCTTTCTGACATTTTTTGCGCTAGGGTGCTAGCTTAGGAGATACTTGTCTAAGTGCTTACAGAATAGCGGCTCCTAGTACTAGACTAAGTTGTAAATTTAGATTTTAAGTGCTACGTATTAGTGGTATCTATGCTAGGTGATTAGCACCCTTGTTACACCTAGACTAGGTTCCTTACTGCAGGTTACGCGCAAGCTAGCTAGTAGAGGACAAGCTACAGCTAAGTTTTGCTACAGTTTAGAAACAGTTATTAAGACCTCACCAAGGCAAATAGGATAAAAGTGTTCTAAGCTGTATTCCAGTATAGTATCCTCCTTAACAAGCTGGTATTGCCTGAAGGCATCGAATCTTGTTACTAGGAACGTCTGGGGCGTTGACTGTGGGCGCTGAGACGACATGCTATATTTGGCAACGAGAGACCTGGTTGTCGAAGCTATCGGTATGCGATGCTGAGATCGAGGTGGTAATGAAGAAATGAAGTGAGTTGGTAAATAAGAACGGGGAAGTCGTCCGCAGGCGACTCGGTATGGCTCCATGATAGTTGCTCTGCTGTGTACTATGTAGCGTATAAGTAAACCATGTATGCATGGCAGCTCTACGGGGATTTGGATTGCAGCGGGGGTCGGTGCGACCCGCTGCGAGGTAATGTCATTGATCCGGTATCATACGAAGAGGCCTCAGGATGCCGGTCCCTAGGGCTGGCTGGACCTCCTGACCCAGAGCTAGGCGGCATAGTTGTGCCCGCCGCAGGCTGTGAGGCTATCGCAGGAGGGCTCCAGATGTGAAAATCGAGATTGGCTCTTAAATCGAGGGGCCGAGACGCAGCCACTCTTAACACCTCAGAAGCAAGGCCGATACCACTGGAAGAAAATCAAGTTTTGCAGCGGTGCACTGAGCCCGTGAGTCGCGTCGGTTATTGGGTGGGATTGTAAGTCTGATACCCTCGATTATCATTTATATTGGCCTTTAGTGCACTAGAACCTACTCCTTACAACCAGCGCTCTTCCTAATTCTCTAGCGTCACAGTACTTCGCGTTCGTATGCTTGGAAACGTTGGTATAGACTGATTTGGATGGGTTAGTGCACTTGACGAGATAGTGGCTGCATATCTGCAGCGGGCGTTTCCAATAATGAGTTTTGGCCGTATCAGTCAGTAATCGCACTCGGGTTTAATGCAGTTCGCTAATAACCGCTTATCGGGATCTAGAGCGATTATATCCATCAATATCCCCACTCGGAATCGGCAATGAATACTCTAAGCGACTTGCTAACAATGCAGTCAGCGTCGTACAGCAACTGAGACAGGCCTCTTGAATATTGATTCCACGCAGCCATGCCTGGGACTGGACTCACCTGCAGGGTTCGGCAGCTACTGTACAGTGACGTGCAAAAAGTCTTGGCCCACCCCTTTATTTCCCTACAGCCAACACATCTACCCCATCACTTTTACTAGGAATAGAACCACAAAAATGATAATATATATGGCAAAAGTATAGTCAATTAAAAGCTAATTGTTTGTCTATCAGTATCGTACATAATCCCCGGGCCCGCCGTACAGCTCGTAAGCGCCGCGGTGTTGACTCTATATGACGGTTGATAGTATAAATGCGGGGTGAGCCCAGACTTTCTGCATGTGACTGTACACCGCATCTGCTAGGAGTGTTTAGTCTAATAGATCTATCACCACAGGCAGGGTTCGATCTGACGTAAGCTACACGTAGCAATATGATGTAGGATGGGGATCATCGGGATGCTTTTGGCGTTTAAGGCGGATGACAAACCGATATATATATATATATATATACAAATACAGAGAAGGACCGGACGCTGAGATTGACAGCTGCGGGTTGATGCTCCTGTTTTCCGGTGAAACTGGTAACATACCATGGGGTTAACAGTAATCACGTGGCCCTTTACGGTCAGCTATTACTCCCTTTTCTGGACCATCCCAGCCATCCTACTACTCTACAAAGTCCTCACATTCGGAAGCAGGGAGAAACATCTTCCGCCTGGTCCTCCAACAATCCCTATTCTAGGAAACGCCCATCTCATCCCACCCGCAGGCTTCTTCTCCAAGTATGTATCACAGAACTTATTCACAGTGATTGTAGTCCGGGGCTAACTAGCTCCCCAGGCTCAAAGAATGGGGCGACCAATATGGGCCAATGTTCTCGATCAAGGTCGGCAAGAGCACCATGATTGTCTTGAATGACAGGCGTGCCGTGCACGAACTCTTGGTCTCCAAGGGCGCCCATTTCAATAATAGGCCATCTGATGAACAATTCCGCCTTGCGTTAAGGGACGAGAATATAGCCTTAATGAAAGAAACCGCAAAGTGGAGGGAGCAGCGCAAGATCACGGCGCAGTTTTTCTCGCCAAAGAATTTGGACACAAGTTTGAAGGGTGTGCAAGAAGCCGAGTATGCTATGATATGAACTGCAACCACCTCCGTTTTGTGGGCCATATGCTGATACGATGCAGGGTCGCTACGTTGATGTACGATCTTCTGAACAAGCCCGAGGAGTTTACACAATCCATAAAGCGAACGACCGCCTCAATCGCGAGCATCACCCTGTTTGGTAATCGGGCAACGGACTGGGGAAGCTTTTGGGCATATGTAATCCTCAATCGGCGAACTTCAAACTCCACAAGTCTGAGATTGCTAACATTAATTACCAGGCCGTCTACATCGCCATGGAAGCAGTGAGACCGGCACACTTACCCACTCTTTGTGGCAAAGCTGACGCTTCCCCAGGTATCAAAAGCACTCGAGCCAGGAAGCTACCTCCCGGTTGACCAGTTCCCAATCTTGAAGCTCATTCCGGTCAGTTGGATGGAGTCCAGAAATCGCGCGAACGAATGCTATAAGACCGTGGCGGGCGTATGGAAAGAGGCCTATGAGCGTGTCAAAGAGCGCCGCGAAGCTGGTGATAAGAGGGTATCTTTACTGGACAGCGTTCTCGAGGGGGAAATCGAGATGGGCGTGCCACACGCGTCCACGGCGATGAACAATTTCTTCGGGGCGGTCCATCAGGGCGCCGCTGATACCACAGCCACAGCAACCCTCACGAGCATCCTGTTGCTCGCTAAGTACCCGCAGTTTCAGGAGAGGGCACGAGTTGAGCTTGACCGTGTGTGTGGTTTTGAAAGGACCCCTAAATGGTCCGACTTTAAAGACTTACCGTACATTAACTGCATCGTCAAAGAAGGGCTGCGAATAAGACCAGTGTATGTCCATCCCCTAGTAAATGATATATGCAAGAGTCAGGCTAATTACTCTAATTCTACAGAGTGCCATCTGGTGTGCCACATGTGGCCGCCAAAGACCAGATTTATGACGGCATGCTTATCCCGGCTGGAAGCGCCGTCTTCATCCCGGCGTACGGCCTCAACTACCACCCGGACTCGTTCTCCGAGCCGGAGGTGTACAACCCGGATCGGTACCTTGCCGTAGCACATAAGCTGGCGCCGGAGCTCGCCGCCTCTCCTAATTACAGCGAACGGGATCACTACTCGTACGGCGCCGGGCGTAGGTTGTGCGTCGGCGTGCACATGGCCGAGAGGACCCAATGGCGTCTGATCGCGCAGATACTGTGGGCGTTCCGAATCGAGCGGGCGATCGGTGACGACGGGACGGTGATTGAACCGGACACAAGCTACGCAGCGTACGATGACGGGTTCTTGAGCTCGCCGAAGGAGTACAGGGTGCGGTTTGTGCCGAGGAGCGAGAAGCATGCGGAAGTTGTGAGGCGGGAGTTTAGTGAGATTGAAGGATTTCTCAAGCAGTATGAGTAGGGAATAAAGCGGGCTTGATGAGACATTCTCGCCTTGGGGTTCCGAGCTGCTTCGAGGTCGGTGGAATAGAGTCCGTGATAAACTGAAGCTCAGGACTCAGTGGTCGAGGGCAACGGTCTTAGTCTTGCTGTTACGATAGCTTCCCATAGTATCTGTCAGGAAGATTATCATATGCCATATCGCGGGGCGTTTCACTCATTGCTCGCATTACTTCCCGACATATAGGACATTTCCTTTATATCTCTACAAACTTTCATAGCAATAAGCTTTTTCTGATCCTATTATTACATGCCCTGCTGTGTGCTCTAATTCGTGACACTTACCCTTTAGACTAGACCGGCAGGCCCGATTTGTATCTTTCGAGATGCTTCTTGTATCTTTTGTTCAGCAACTCGAAGACACTGATAGGCCGGACGCTGCTTCTGGTCCCTTTACTAAAGAATAACTATTTATGAAGTAGCTAATGGGGTCAGAAAACAAGCTACCGTTTGAGTGCTTGAGGTTAGAATCACACGCAATTGCTATAACATTTTATCCTTGGACCCCCCCCTTCGGCTTACAGGAGCGTGTAAGCCAGGCGCACAGCATCAAGTTGGCAACGGCGTCTCGTGATTGAAGGTGCATACCAAGGGTGTTCAGCTAGGCTCACTAGTAATTGACTTCAGTCGTAATAGTTTGGCGAGAATCATCTGTTTTTGGCGACATGATGCTCAGGTGATTTGAGATCACCAGACCTCAGGCGGCTGTTGAATGGCATTTTCCACCTCAAATAACAACATAAAACGGTCCTGAATTATAGTCATCTAAACCTCATGGAAGTGTACAAAAGAAGTTGGTTGAACAAAAAGTTTATAACCCCTGGCGTCAGTCCGCGGCTCTAAGCGACTGTGTATGGTGATTACATAATCAAGCCCAGACTGTGCATGCTGTGGCATCACGACACTGTGCTCTCATCGCCATTCCGCGTCTGTGATGAGGTTCCTGCCCAGAGTCACAAGACAAGCACGGTGTGCCAGCAACATCAGGTTTTCTCAAACACCATACGTATTTCTTCACGCACGCACTACGATTCATCTCGTTCCATTTCATCACATATCTACATTCACAATGCCCGCCGTCACCCGCAATCTGCGGTCGTCGACGCGACTGAGCGCTGCACCCTCGGCAGACAAGAAGAAGCAGCAGCTGGAGAAGACTCAGAC
Organism: Colletotrichum navitas; assembly: GCF_030913465.1. Classification (NCBI taxonomy): domain Eukaryota; kingdom Fungi; phylum Ascomycota; class Sordariomycetes; order Glomerellales; family Glomerellaceae; genus Colletotrichum; species Colletotrichum navitas. The sequence continues at coordinate 73,632 of NW_026850633.1, read as the reverse complement.
GGCTTCCAAGACGAAAAACAGCAAGAAAGTGACTGCAGCAGCGGCGTCGTCCATGGTCACCACCACTAGTAGTCGCAAGAGGAAAGCCGAGGAACAGCCCAGCAAGCAGGACGGGGCACCTATGGTCGAGCTCGCCGCCGCCGCCGACGACGACGAGCCCAGACCCAAGCCCGCCAAGAAAGCCAAGGTGAGCCGAGTGAAATTACGGAACCCCCCTTCCCTCTGACACACAGGCGTTTGCGTGTGGATGTGTGCAACAGGTGCGGTGCGCGGGGACAGACAATGGGGATGCTCACATTGCCTTTGAAACCTAGAAGCCGGCGGCAGCGAAGAAGGAGGCGCCACCCAGGAAGACCAGGGAAGAGCTCGCGGCCATGCGCGCCGCGCTGGTACCGGACGTGAACCCCGACGCCGAGCCCAGGGACCCGCCGGGCCCGCGGTACTGGCTGATGAAGTCGGAGCCGGACGTGCGCATCGAGGATGGGTACGAGATCAAGTTCTCCATTGACGACCTGGCGGCGAAGAAGACGCCCGAGGGGTGGGAAGGTGTGTGTGCTTGTTTCTGAGCAATGTTCATCCGGTGAAATGCGTAACCAGCGCTGGACATGGACGAGGTTGGCTGACGGGCTGGTTAGGGATCCGCAACTACGTCGCGCGGAATAACCTGAGGAGCATGCGTAAAGGCGACAAGGCCTTCTTCTACCACTCCAACTGCAAGGAGCCCGGCGTCGTCGGCATCATGAGCATCGTAAAGGAACACTCGCCAGACTGTGCGTCGCTCTCCTTCATTTCCTCTCCCTGCCCTCTCCCTTTGCCCGTCCCCTCCCTTCAACCCCACCTCCTGTCGGCCTAACAACGTCCAGGGAACGCCTGCATCAACGACAACCCGTACTACGACGCCGCGGCGCCGCACGACGGGAGCAAGTGGAGCCTCGTCCACGTCAAGATCGAGCACAAGTTCCCGCGCATCGTGCCGTTGAGCCTCCTCAAGGCGTCCCGGGGCGGCGGCCCGCTGCGGGACATGGAGCTGCTGCGGCTGGCGCGGCTGAGCGTCACCAAGGTCACGCCGGAGGAGTGGGACGAGGTCGTCCGTATGGCCCGGGAGCTTGACGAGGACGGCGAGTGGGACGAGACGGTCGAGGCGTCCAAGAAGTTCCCCAACTACACAGCGGCATGACATGACGCCGGCCGGCATGACCCTAGTAGATGCGACCATATCGCGGAGGGTTGTTCATTTTCTTCTCTGACCAAGTTTGATTAGGCTGATATCTGCAAGTGGTATCAAGGATTTCGGGGGGAGACACCGGATACATCCCGCCGGAGGGCCGCTTCTAATTTCCGTCACGTTGTTTGCGCCGTATAAAACACTTTTTTCTTCTCTAACCCTTCCCCCCCCCTTATTTTTTTTCTCTATCTGTATCATTCCAGCCCCTCCCTTTGTACAATAACTTGGCCGTATATAAGCGGCAGCTATGACTGCAACTTTCCCTTGGTATGCTCCAACACGGTCCTGATGCCCTCGTCGAGATCCTCGACGAGCAGGATCAGCTCGATCCATACCAGAGACTTCCTCTGCAGCGAGGCCTTGTCCGAGGTCTGGTCCAGGCCCTGGCCCAGGCGGGACAAGACGTCGCGCAGGCCGAGGGGGAATTGGGGCGTGTCGGAGCTGACGCCGACCAGGGGCAGGCGGATGTAGCAGTTCCAGGTGGCGGGGTGGGCGGGGTCGTGGTCCCGAAGGACGTCGACGACGTGCGCGACGATCTTTGTCGCGGACGAGACCTTGGCGAAGGAGGCGAACATGTCGAAGAAGCGCTCGGCGACCTCGGGGCCGAAGAAGGGCTGCTTCCGGGCGATGTCGAAGATGGCGATGGGTATGGCGCCGTCCAGGGCCGGATTGTTCTTGAGCGATTTGCTCTCCTCGTCGTTCATCACCTTGTCCTTGGCCAACGCCGGCAGCCTCAAAGCGTCGTCGTCGTTGGCGTCCTGCTCGTCGTCATCGTCGTCGTTGAACTTGATCTCGTCGTCGTCGTCCATCTTCTCGCCGGCCAGGGGGTTCTCCTGCTCGGCCTTCTTCTTGCTGCCGCCGGGGCCCTTCTTGGCCTCCATCTTGGCCAGCCACTCCATCTCGCAACGGGCGTACTCGACCCACAGGGTGCCCTCGGTGGTGCAGAAGCGGCAGCCGCGCATGAAGTATCCCCGGGCGCCGCCCATGTCGCCGTTGGAGGCGGAGCGGCGGCCGGCGAAGATCCAGAGGTCGGGGTCGGTGGGCATCATGCGCAAGGCGCTGGCCATAGTGCGGCGCCAGCGCTTGGTGGCCTTGACGTCGGCGGTATAGGCGAGGTACTGGAGCCAGAGATCCTTGCGGCCGGGGTGACGGGTGACGGCGCGTTCGTAGATGGCGAGGACGCGGGCCTGGGTGGCGTGCTGGGAGGCGACGTGGCCGATCTTCATGCGCTTGCAGCGCTTGGAGCGGAGGGCGTCGAGGGACTGCTCCCACTTGGCGTAGGCGCTGAAGTCTTCGGGGTTGGAGCGGGGGGCGAGAACGCGGTGCTCGAAGTCACTTCGCTTCTGGACGATTGTGCGGATCTCATCCTGATGACGGGGGTAGTTTGTTAGATTTGCTGCGGAAGGTCTTTATCATTGACGAGGAGGGGTCTGGGTGAGGGGAGGGGGGGCAGATTCGTACCTTTGTGAAGATTTCCTTTTCCTCCCATTCGCGCAACTGGGGAACGGAACGCTCCAAGTAGAAGCGGGCCTTCTCAGCGACGGCCATGATTACGAATCCGAGGACGAGAGTGAGTGTGCTGTTGTATTGTCCCTTGGTTTCAGCAAATATTGAGTCGAGTCGCCTGGTCGCAGTGTACCACGAGCGCTGCAGAAACGGCAGAGGAGGCAGACAGACCGACGAAGGAAAGGAAAAAAAAAAAAAAAAGTTGGCGAGGCTGAGAAGCCCGACCGAAAGTTAAGTGGGGCATCCGCCGAGGTGTGGCTTTACTTCCTTCCCGGACTCCGGACCGGCTTGGAGTGGTCCGTGCATATGTGGCTAGGGATTTCAGCCTTGCGTCGAGCCACCCCTGTGCGAGCCAATCCCAAAACGGAACAACCAGGGGGAGTTGTGCTTCAATTGAAGCTACAGCAAAAGCTCCGGTGGGCTCCCCTCGTTCGTAACATTAACCTCGCATCCTCGTCAACAAACCCACACAGTCTCATTCAGTCATCTTCCTTGTCGCCCTGCCCCTGGTATTCCACATCACGCACACAGCCAGTCGTCGAGCAGTCCCCACGATCAGGCAGGGATTGCACTGTTGTCCTGTAAAAAAGAATTGGAGCCTGCGAGGCCCTGGACAGCCCAACCACGCGATTCACAGCTCCATCACCGATCCCGTTTCTGTTTGCAGTGTCCCATCCCTCCCGCGGCCCGCCGAGGCTTACGGATTTCTTGGTGCTGCGGTGCCCGGGTTGCCTGGATTCGCCGGGTTGTTTATTCCTCTTGTCAATCCCACTCTTCTCCCTCCCTCTCTCTCCCTCCCCTCCCTCTCTTTCCCCTTCCATCTAGCCGGTCTTCCCGATTGCTGATTGCCGGATCCCCCGGATGAGCGTCTTTTCTCTTTGTTTTCGCTGCTGCCTCCCGAGTTGAGAAGGGCTGTCCTCCCCCCCAAAGAGAGCGCAACAAGTTCACACGATGTCGTCGAGGTACAAGGACAAGGACAGCGGCGTTGCGCTGACTTTCAATGGCAAATGGATCAGTTGGTTGCATACCACCACAGCTTACAGTAAGTTGCCGAGCCCTCGTGGCGCCGACGCCGAGTTGCTTGCTTGCTGAAGCTGTCACGATGACGATCGGGTGACGCAGAGGCAGCACCCGTATGGGTTGCGCAGTCGTAGGGAGTCGCGCACAAGAAACTTGTCGAAAAGCTGATCAATTCCTCCAATAGCTGCCTTCATCAGCGCATTCATCGTCGGTGTCTCGCTGCATTACCACAAAATCGTCCAGAATGAATGGTACGGATACCCCCAAGAGTGGTTTCCCTCCGTTTCGGCCACGATTGGCGACCGGTACCCCGAGCGGTCTTTCTACATGTTCTTCATCGCCATCACCTCGGGCCCGCGCTTCGCTCTCGTCGGGTTGTGGTACCTGTTGACGAGGAGACCCGGGCAGACGCTGCCAAAGTTCACGTTCGCCATGGGCATCATGCGCACCGTCATGTGCGGTGGCTTCACCTACGTCACTTCCACCGACGACCACGACTGGCACGACATTTTTATGATCTCCTACATTGTCGCAACCCTCCCATGGACCATTGGATGCGTCCTGCTCAGCCCGCCGAACCCGCAGGCCATCAAGTACCGCAAGTGGATTGCCAGCACCTTCTTCGGAACCCTGGTGCCCTTGATCTACTTCTTCATCCAGCACAAGGTTCACCGTGTCGCCGGAGGTAAGCTGCTTTCCTGCCCGAGACGGGTGTCCGTAGACCACGGGTAGCTGACCGCGCGCGCGCATAGCCTACACCATCTACGCCTTCTTCGAATGGGCCCTCATTCTCTTCGATGTCGCCTTCGACGCCGTCACGGCCCTCGACTTTAGCACCTTCGAAGTGGTGATCAAGGACGTCAAGGGGGCAAGCAAGGGGTACGTCCAATGGCTTCCAAAATAGAGTCATGTACATACTGTACACAGGGCCACAGAAAATAAACCAGTTGAGCGTAATCTAAGCCTTGTCACAGTGAGAACCGATCCTCTGTCCCGTCTGCCGTCCTGGAGAAGGAGTAAGCTGCCCCAGATGCCGCATCCCACCGCAAGACCTCACGTGGAGCTGACTTGCCTGCAGAAAGGAAAAGGCCACCGCTGGCGTCCTCACTGGCCGCTTCACCTGGGCCGAGGCCCTCGACACCGCCGCCGACGTCTACCACGGTTTCGTCTTCTGGACCATGCTGACTGGTCTGGGAGTTTGCGTGTGGTACTTCCCACTGTGGCATATGGGCATCTCCGGCTACGAGGCCTTTGTCATGTCCACCATTCTGCCCGCGATTCTGGGAATCCGTGGAATCCGGTCCCTCGTCGTGAACAACCAGCGCATTGTTCACCTCATCTCGCTGGTCGGACTGCTGGCCTACAAGGTGGTCGACCCTGCCAACCGTCTCTTCACAGTCGGCTTCGCCGTCGCGACGTCCTGTCTCGCCTGGACCGCGACGCTGTGGTCCGAGAGAGCGCATCAAAGCCGCCTCGAATCCAGGATTCTCGCGTGGACCATTGGTCTCATTGCATCGTCCACGGCCAAGTTTATGTGGTACACTAACAACCCTTTGTGGCCTGTCGTGCACGCCGCCAACGGAGGTTGGAACGCTACCGGCTTCGCCATCGCCGTTGTCGCTGCGTTGCGATTCACCCGCAGATCGCCCCCCACCACCGGCGACTATCCCGAGGACTCCCAGAAGGGCGGCTCATCCATCTTGGCTGCTTTCGGTGTCGGTGGCCTGTTCTTCGGCCTGCACTCCCTGCTGTCGGACACCAGCACCATGATCCTCTGGGTTTGGGACGGCTACCCGATCCGGGGACCTACTTCCAACACGTACGGCTGGATGACCATCGTCGCAATGACGGCCGGTCTCCTGATCGGTCTCTACCGACCCGGCTTGATGAGCTCGTGGACTGCCTACGGCATCGGCTGCGTGGGTGCTGCGATCCTCACCTCGTACCACCACTGGTTCGGCTACTACGGCGCGCTCACGACCGCCGTCTACCTCATGGGTCTGTCCGTCCCGTTCCTGTTCAACGCAGCCAAGAAGAGCCCCGGAACGACGTTCGGCCTCGGCTTCTTCATCTACAACATCATGGTTCTTTTCCACGTCTGGGTCGTCGCATACGCTTTTGTGCCCGGGGGACCCCTCGTGCGCGAGCATACTGACTGGGTCATGATGACCACCTTCCTGCTGATCGGCGCCGGTGTCTTCGACCTCACGTCGTCGCAGGCCCGCCGCCGCGACACGCGCCGCTCGTCGCCGTCGCAGCACAAGAAGTACAACACAATCGCGGCCGCCTTTGTCAACGTCGTCTTCCTCGCCGCAGCGTTCATGCGCTTCCCCACCAACGACTACAAGCCCTACCACGCCGAGGACCGCATCATGACGGCCGGTATCTGGACCATCCACTTCTCGCTCGACAACGACATGTGGTCATCCGAGTACCGCATGCGCGACCTCATCAAAGAGCTGGAGATCGACGTTGTCGGCCTTCTCGAGTCGGACCTGCAGCGCATCATCATGGGCAACCGCGACACGACGCAGTTCCTCGCCGAGGACCTCGGCATGTACGTCGACTACGGCCCAGGCCCCAACAAGCACACCTGGGGCTCTGCACTGCTTTCCAAGTTCCCGATCCTCCGGTCGACGCACCACCTCCTCCCCAGCCCCGTGGGCGAGCTGGCGCCGGCCATCGCCGCGACGCTGGACGTGTATGGACAGGAAGTGGACGTGTTCGTTTTCCACTCGGGCCAGGAGGAAGACCCCGAGGACCGGCGGCTGCAGACGGAGTACCTCTCGAAGCTCATGGGCGAGTCCAAGAACCCGTCGGTGCTGCTGTCGTACCTCGTGACCAAGCCGCTGGAGGGCAACTACAACACGTACGTCAGCAGCACGTCGGGCATGCACGACGTGGACCCGACGGACTGGGACCGGTGGTGCGAGTACATTTTGTACAAGGGCCTCAAGCGGACGGGATACGCGCGCGTCAGCCGCAGCACCATCACGGACACGGAGCTGCAGGTGGCCAAGTTTGTCATCCCGCGGTCGGAGGACGAGGTGCAGCGGATCGAGGCGGTGGACGACGAGACGCGCAACCGGCGGGTGGGCGAGGAGGAGGTGCCGCAGGGCTGGCGGTTCCCGTCCTTGTTCCGGGGCCAGGGGGTGCGCGATCACCGGTACCACGTCTTTGACGAGCCGAGATATTACAATCACTGAGATATGGATACGATTTAATGGGCTACGGGGTATGTATGGGTACAGGGTACAAGGGAACGGGGGGGAATCGGTGGGTTGAATTAGTAGTATATATATATTATGTTACATTGGGCAACGCGACGGGTGTACATGGTATCAAATACCCTGTATGGTACTATCGACGACTGATGTATTTGTATGGTGATGCGCTGCCGACACGATCCGATGCAGAGAAAAGCTTTCCATACACGACTTTCAGCTCATTCCACCCCCTTTATTTAATACCCGGCGACAGTCTGGATTTCCTATACATCGAGGGGATGGCACATACTGCAAAAACTTTTTTTTTTTGTCCGGAAAGGTTATGTGATAGGTAGACAGCGGCACACCTCACGGACTCGACACACCGGATGAGGGCGGGGCAAGGGCGCCCAATGAAGTAGAGGAAAAGGAGGAAGAAGACGAGAGAAACCCGCGTAAAGCCATTGAAGGCCGGTGCCAAACGAGCATCGAAGCGCGGACCTCGAGCGGAATTCCCTACCGTACTTCGCATCTCTCATCCCTCATTTTTGCCAGGTTCTGTCTGTGTCTTGTCTTGCCGACTTCTCCGCAGCCGACGCTGGGGGGGGCTGGACCCACTTGTTGCCGGTAACCGAAGGCCCCGGCGCCCGGTGATTGGTCAGCTGTACATGCATATGCAATAGGTACAGTAAGGCGGTACCAGGTTTTAGTGCTATATCAGGTACGTCACTATACCGTCCTCCTCCAATTTCTCATCAGAGGAGCCAACAGAGATGGGCACACACACACACACACACACACACACACGTTTTGAAGGAGAGATGTGGTCCGTTAGTAACGAATATGCACCTCTGCGGGACGTGTTTTGTAATCAGCCCGTGTCCGGTTGGTCCCCGTGGCCTGATGCGAAACCCCCCAGTGCGGGGACATTGTGCGGGATACGATGCTGGGCGAATATTTGGGGTAAACTACGTAGCAAGTAGGTAGAGCTACCTCCACTAGTATTATTAGTTGGAACTAAGCCATCTGCGGGTCAAAAGAGTCTGGGGTAGCTCCATGTCCTTTGTTTTACTACTTGCTGTATCCAAGCTTCATGTCAAAAATCCGAGAGTAGCCGCGCCCACCGTGTCAGAGAGACGAGACTCATCCCCCCCCCCCCCCCCCCCCCCCCCCTTTTCCTCTCCCCTTCCTCCCGCCGCCCGGAACAGGAAGGTTATGTGCGCCCGCTGGGATGATAATGCTTGGAGAAAAGAATAGAACAGCCCAGTGTTTACGTGCATGTGGCTATCTGGGGGCGGATCCAAAAATGGTTGGTTGACTGTCTCCTTGACCCGATTTGGACCGTGGAAAGCCGACGGGGCTGGGTTGCGTAGGGCTACGCTTCCTCACCTTTCCCCTCCCGCTCGATGCTTGATAATAAGAGAGAGAGAAATGCCCGGGGCGCACGGGTTCTCGATTGTTCGTGTAACAGACTTAGTCGTGGCTCGGGTCCTTGGTCTCTCTCCTCTGCTCTCTCCAGTTTCCTCCTTCTCGCCATTCCTCACCATTTGACGACACTCTTCCCACCCTGCCCAAAGAGTGCAGAGTGAGTTACTTTGGAATACGATCTGCACATCAATCCGATTCGACCGACGCAAAGAAGAAGGAGAAGAACTGGAAGAGGAAGAAGACAAATACAAGTCACCATGGCGCCGGCGGCGAATCACTTGTGGCTCTGGCTGGGCCTCGCGGCCGTGGGAGGCGTGATATACGTGAGTTTCATCCCCAATCCTCGACATGCATCGCCTTGCCCCCCCAGAGAGCCATCGTGAACGACAAAACGAGGAGCATCACACAATAGAGCCGGTCCAGTCTGACAGTAACCAGGTTGCAGGCATTGTGGTCTACCGCCTCTTCTTCCACCCGCTGGCCAAGTACCCGGGTCCGCTGGTCGCCAAAATCACCGACGGCTACCAGCTCTACCACGCCTGGAACGGCGACCGCCATCTGGACTTTTACAAGCTTCACAACAAATACGGTGCGCGGCCCTTACTCCATTGCCGCTTGCTTGCTTGCTTGCTTGCTTGATAGACATGTCGTGCAGCGTGCAGCATGTGAGACTGACAACCACCACCCGCTCCAGGCAAGATCGTCCGCTTCGGCCCCAACTCGCTCTCCTTCAACTCGGCCGCCTCGCTCAAGGACATCTACGGCTTCCGCACCAACGTCCGCAAGGCCGAGTTCTACAACGCCTTTGTCCACCCGGCCCCCAACACCCACAACGCCCGCGACAAGGACGTCCACGCCCGCAAGCGCCGCGTCCTCGCCCACGGCTTCTCCGACAGCGCCATGAAGGAGATGGAGCGCTACATCCTCGCCAACGTGCGCTGCTTCACCGCCGAGATGGGCCGCGCCGACGGCGCCGCCGCCGCCGCCGACTCCAAGGGCTGGTCCGCCCCCAAGAACATGACCGACTGGTGCAACTACCTCGCCATGGACATCCTCGGCGACCTCTCCTTCGGCAAGGCCTTCCACATGCTCGAGGCCCCCGACAACCGCTTCGCCCTCGACCTGATCGCCGCCGCCACCAAGAGGCATCTTCTGGTGAGTCCTTTTCCTTGACTGCCGAGAGAGAGAGAGAGAGAGATCGTCCACTGACAAGCCCCCAACAACAGTGCGGCACCATGCCCATCGTCGACAAGCTCAAGCTCGACAGGCTCCTGTTCCCGACCATCGCGGCCGGCCGCGCGCGGTACATGGCCTACAGCAAGGCCCAGCTGACGGAGCGCACCAAGCTGGGCGAGGACACGGACCGCCGCGACTTCTTCTACTACCTCCTCAAGGCCCGCGACCCGGAGACGGGGCTGGGCTTCTCCGTCCCCGAGCTCTGGGGCGAGTCGAACCTGCTGTGAGTTGTCTTCCCTCCTCCTCCCCCTCCTCCTCCTCCTCCATTTTGTCCGACCTTCAGCCTGGGCCCCTTATGTCTGACAAACACCCCGCGACCTAGCATCATCGCCGGCGCCGACACGACGTCGACCGCCATGGCGGCCACCTTCTTCTACCTCGTCCGCAACCCCGACGCGCTCGCCAAGGCGACGGCCGAGGTCCGCGGCAAGTTCTCCGACGTCGAGGACATCCGCCAGGGCGCGGCGCTCAACTCGTGCGCCTACCTCCGCGCCTGCATCGACGAGGCCATGCGCCTGTCGCCCTCGGTCGGCGGCCTGCTCCCGCGCGAGGTGCTGGCGGGCGGCGCGACCATCGACGGCGCCCGCGTGCCCGCCGGCACCGTCGTCGGCACGCCGCACTACGCGATCCACCACAACGAGGACTACTTCCCGAACGCGTACGCGTACGTCCCGGAGCGATGGATCGTCGGCGCGAGCAACCCCGCCACGGCGGCGGCGACGACGACGACGACGACGACGGAGGAGGACGTGGCGCGGGCGCAGAGCGCCTTCTGCCCCTTCAGCGTCGGGGCGCGGGGGTGCATCGGCAAGGGGCTGGCGTACGCCGAGATGTCGACGACGATCGCGCGGACGCTGTTCCTGTACGACGCGCGCAGGGCCGTCGGCGTCGTCGACCCGGCCGAGGGGCGGCCGGAGCTGCCCGAGGGGCGGAGGCGGGCGTCGGAGATGCAGCTGTTTGACACGTTTACGAGCATGAAGGACGGGCCGATGGTCGAGTTCCGGGCGAGGTCGTGAGTTTGTTTTGGGGGAGTTATTCTGGTCTTTTCTTTTTCTTTTTTTACTCTTTCTTTTCCCTTTTGGTTCATGAATGAAAGGGATCGAGATGATGGAAAAGAATGCGATTGAGAATGGCCCTCCCCCCAAAGATCCCGACAGGATGAGACTAGGTTAGGTTTGTAAGAAACACGCGTCTTCTCAGGCGCGGATCCCAGGACGGGGACGTGAACGCCTGAAGCTGTCGTCACTGAGTGCAGCGCAGCGCAGACGAAGGGCGTGTGTCTTGTTTTCCACGTGTCAATTGGCATTTGCCGGATCCCGAGAGAAACCAATATAAATTAAGATGAACAGCGGGGATCAAATGCCACCCACCCCGTAGGACTAGACAAACTCGTGTATGGTGTGTTAACCCTTGTCTCCCCCGTGCGTGTGACTTGCGCACTATCCATGCCCGTCGGATTGCTTCCCCCTCCCCTCGTTGCTTTTCTTCTGTTTCCCCCCCCGCCCCCAACTTCTGCCCGTCTTTTTGAGTAAAGCCCTTTCGGCCTCTTTGATCCGCCGTAGACGTTTGTTCCTGCCAGGAACCGGGTCGCACCGGCACCCCCGGCACCCCCCCTCTTCCACGAGTCCCGGACTTGATGGGGTTTGTTCAGTTCTAGGCGCGCGTCACCAGCGCGAGTCCCTTCGCTGGTGCGCCCCCCCCCCCCCGCGGGGATCGCGGAGCCGTTACTTGACACTAGGCTCCCATGCAACGACGGGCTCACCCGGACCATCTTGTGATCGCGCAGCAAACGGCCGCTTTGGGGAGGGAGCCGGTGAAGGTGAGGAGGACTCTCGGCATGCAGGAGGTCTTGCGCCGGAGGGTAGAGGGGGTTTTGCCGGCGCACTTTTTTTTTGGTATTTGACTTCTTCTTAGCAGCACCGCCACCGACCGCAGCTACTAACTTATCCCATCATCTATCCGGGAAAAACGGTATCCAATAACCCGAACTCTGAGAACCAAACCTCGGAGCTCGGGTTATGGGGATACGGCTTTTCCAGGTGCCTGCCGTATGTGGTTAGATACCGGCAAAAACACCCGCTACCGCGCCGGAGGGCCGGGGGAGCCACAGGGGAACGACGTGCGGAGTAAGGCTTTCTATCCATGCTATATGGGTTATAGGTAGATTCGATAAGCAATGCGGGGGTGGAATGACCAGCCCACTGCCACCACCATAAACAGACCCTCTTTCAAGCCGAGGTCGAGCGTTGCCACTCTCTCTATCTTGTTCCTGGCACGTCGTCACCTCGTTGACCCGCCTTGGGAGCTTCTCATGCTCCCTGTATCGTAATCTTGGCCGAACCCCCCCCCCCCCCCTCAATCCCTGGTCCGACGGCTGCTCTCTTCTTCTCGGGCCAAATCTCCCCCGAGCTTCGCTTGGCTTTCGAGCCCCGCTGCAGGCGATGACATGGTTTACGACTGGTCATGATGCATTGGATGGTGACATTGGGCGGTGACAGGGACCGTCCTAGAGAGCTAGTCTCGTGGCTTACTGCCAATGTTCGTGATGTCAGAGGCCGGTTCCTGGCGTGAGCCTGCAGGTCCCGCTCTCGGTCCGTGGGGGAGGTGGGCAGCAAGCAGCGCACATGGACGGGATGGCTGTTCCATCTGGGAGAGAGATGCCGCGTGGAGAAAAGGTGGTATAAAAGCCAGTGGCGGCCGCGCGGTGGCACGCCTCGACCGCTCTGCTGCGACAACCTCCCGCAGGCTCACCCGTCGACCACAATGAAGTTCCTCAGCTCTCTCCTGGGCGTCGCCAGCACCGTCGCGCCGCTCTGCGCCGCCGCCGCCTTCCCCCAGGCCAGGCAGGCCGCCTGGCCCAACGGCCCCTTCACGAGCGACGGCCGCTGGCAGCTGGACGCCTCGGGCAACATCGTCAACTTCGCCGGCACCAACTGGCCCGGCCACGGCGAGGTCATGGTCCCCGAGGGCCTGCAGTACGGCTCGGTCGAGCAGATCGTCTCCAAGATCAAGAGCATCGGCATGAACGCCATCCGACTGACCTACGCCATCGAGCTCGTCGACCAGATCTACGCCAACGGCGGAAACGACGTCGACCTCAAGACGGCCTTCGTCGAGGGCCTGGGCGAGGCCAACGGCACCGCCGTCCTCGCGCAGGTCTTGGCCAAGAACCCGTCCTTCACCGAGGCCACCACCCGCCTGGAGGTGCGTTGACGCGAGAACATGGGACTGATTTCTTTTCTTTTCCGTGTATTGAGAGCTCGTTCGCTAATTCGGCAACGTTTTGCTGCAGGTCTACGACGCTATCGCCGCCGAGTGTGCCAAGCAGCAGGTCCACATCCACCTTGACAACCACATGTCCAAGGCCAAGTGGTGCTGCTCCAGCAACGATGGCAACACGTGGTGGGGAGACCGCGAGTTCGACGTCGCTAACTGGGTGCGCGGCCTCGCTTACATGGCAGGGCACGTAAGTGTTTTCTTGTTCCTCTCCCGTCCTCAAGCTTATCAAGGGCGAGTGACGACTGACTGACTGGCTGTGCAGGGCAAATCGTGGCCGGCGCTCGTCTCCATGTCCCTCCGGAACGAGCTCCGACAGGCATCCGACAACCCCGACCTCGTGGCCGCCTCGTACCACTGGCAGGACTGGTACGAGCACATCAAGCTGGGCACCGACGCCATCAATGGCGCGAACCCGGACGTGCTCATCTACCTCTCGGGACTCAACTACGACACGACGGTCGCGCCCGTGGTCCGCGGCACGGCGCTGGAGCCCGGAAACGGGACCTTCTCGCGCAGCGACTTCGCCTATGCTGACAAGCTTGTGCTTGAGATCCACAACTACAACACCGACGCCATCAGCTGCGACAGCCTGAAGTCCGCCCTGTACAACAGCGGGTTCCAGGCCATGAACGCGACGGACCCGGCGACGGTCAACGTGTTCCCCGTCTCGCTGACCGAGTACGGGTTCAACATGGAGGACGACTCGTACCAGGACGTCTACGCGACGTGCCTGTCCGAGTACGTCTCCGAGGTCAGGGCGAGCTTCTTCATCTGGGTGCTCGTGGGAAGCTACTACGTCCGCGAGGGCACGCTGAACTACGACGAGTCGTGGGGTCTGCTGACCGCTGACTGGTCGGACTGGCGGAACCCTGCCTACGTCGAGGAGCAGCTGAAGCCCATGATTGCCAGCGTTATCGGGTAGACGGGTGCTAGGATAGTTGTCTTTTAGTGGAAGCAATTAAAGTCGATCGATTCATGAATTCCGCGTTATGCCTGTCCATTGTTGTTGTTGTGTCGATGGTCCGTCAGTAGTTTCTGGTTGACGTTTAAGATCGATCATGTCCGAGTTATTCAGGCCAGTCTTGAAGAGGACGCGAGGGTGCGGCTAATAAGATTAGAATTAAATGATTCAATGACAAGACGATTAGAAGACGTACGAGAGAACTCTGACCATGAAGAGCGAGGGAGACAAATATGTCGAGACAAAGGAGTTGGCAAGTAGAAATAAATAAATACCAGCAAAAATACAATCATGTCAGTCATGTAAATATACCATTTCGAGACTCTGTGGCGCTTTCGGAGGAAGAAGAGGCAGATACAGTGCGAAGAACTCATACACGTTATAAACACTGTACTGCCCTCCCATTGGCCTGTGAAACCGCGCTAGCGCCTAGCAACGGCAAGGCTGCGAAAGGCTGATATTAGGTTTGATTTCTTTCTCGACGCCCAATCCGCGCGCGCTTGTGACAATTGGAAGCTTTGACTTATCTGCCTCCCGTCTTGGCCATCCTGCCTAAGCTTGCGTATCCTCCGAAATGACATAGCTGCTTCCTTCACGCCGAAAACTACACCACAGAACGCTCGCTTACAGCCCTCGACATGGTGGTCTGCAAGTTCTACGAGCAGGGGAACTGCAGGTATGGACGTACGTCACGCGCGATGGCGCTTCCATTGATGTTTTCCCACGTCGCAGGGACTCTGTGGCTTTTTAGGGAGAACGTGTCGAGCTAACGTCTGCGACCAGAGAACTGCCGATTCGAGCACCCGAGATCACAATCGAACAATCGCTTTGCAGCTTTTGGGCAGGGAGGAGGGGGATTCAATCGCGGTGGCAACGATGGTTCGTACATCGACGAAGCGACTTACACACATGAAAATAGACCTGGAGTACTGACGTGCGCGCAGCGCTGCCGTATCAACTATCGAAAGAAGCCATTGAAAAGGACTTGACGTCAGAGGCACCGCAATGGATCTTGTCCGCCTACGGTCCGGGTAGGGACGCCCCCGAACAGCTCTTTGGAGGCCCCATGCGCGAGCAGAGTTTCGAGGAGATGAGGCTTCTCCACCTGATGGCGACGGCCGCGGGAAACCCTCAACAAGCGGTAGGATATCAAAGGGTAGAAAGAACTCGACACGCACAGCTGGCTAACGTCGCAGCAGCTCAACCAAGCGCAGGAGGTCTACCAGCAAGCCCAGCAGCAGATGAAGACGGCGGTCGGCAACCTTGACGGGGCGATCCAGTTCATCGTGTCGGCCGAGCAGAAGCACCCCAACAGAATAGACATCTGCAAGCAGGGGACACAACCGGGTGGCACGACGGGAGAGTTCGCGGTTGGGAGAAGGGCCGCGTCTTCTCTCGGCCAGCAGAACCCCTTTTCATCAAACCCGTCCTCGGCTGCGTCGTCAAACCCATTTTCCTCCAACAGCCAGCAAACCTCATCACCTTTTGGTGGCGGGACCAACACCGCAGCGGCCTCGGGAACCGCCTTCGGCCAGCCGGCCGCCCTGGGGCAACGGCCGAACCCGTTCGGCACGCCCGCCTTTGGACAGCCTTCGCAGCCTTCATCGGCC
Source organism: Colletotrichum navitas (assembly GCF_030913465.1). Classification (NCBI taxonomy): domain Eukaryota; kingdom Fungi; phylum Ascomycota; class Sordariomycetes; order Glomerellales; family Glomerellaceae; genus Colletotrichum; species Colletotrichum navitas. Next base: position 58,161 of record NW_026850633.1, on the reverse strand, counting down.
TTCGGGCAGCCGTCGCAGCCGACGTCGGCGTTTGGAGCCCCGAGTCAGAGCTCGGGCCCGGCTTTTGGCCAGCCCTCCCAACCCACGTCTGCCTTTGGAAAACCCAGCGCGCTCGGGGGTGGCACATCAGCTTTCGGCCAGCCATCGTCACTAGGCCAGAAGCCGAACCCCTTCGGAGCGCCAGCTTTCGGCCAGCCTGCGCAGCCCGGCGGTAGCTCCGGCAGTGCGTTCGGTCAGCCGTCGCAGCCCGGCGGCAGTGGCAGCGCCTTTGGCCAAGCGAGCGCGTTGGGGCAGAAGCCGAACCCCTTTGGCGGCGCGTCGAGCGGTGCCAGCCCCTTTGCGAGCGCTACCGCTGGTGGCAACTCGGTCAGCCCCTTTGGCCAAGCGGCGCAGAACACAGCCAGCCCCAGCCCGTTCGGACAACCGGCACAAAACACGACGCAGAATGCCAGTCCGTTCGGTGCTCCCGCGCAGTCCAACGCCAGCCCGTTCGGCCAGCCCTCCCAGCCTGCGGCTCCTAGTGCCTTTGGCCAGCCTTCGCAGACGACGTCTGCGAGCCCGTTCGGCCAGCCAGCGCAAACACAGACGGCGGCGAGCAATCCCTTTGGCGCAAAGCCAGACTCCCAGCCCAGCGCATTCGGGTCTGCGTCGATGGAAGCGCAGCCGACGCAGCAGCCGCCACAGCCAACCAGCGCCTTTGGCCAGCCGGCGCAACTCGGCCAGAAGCCCAACCCCTTTGGCCAGAACAACGCGCCGTCGCCCTTCGGCCAGCCTGCGGGCGGCCTCGGCGGGGGCGGAGCAGCATCAAACCCGTTTGGCGGGCAGCCCGCCGCGCCCTCCGCCGCGCAACAAGCGGCGGCGCCCGGGAGCGGGCCGTACCCGCCGGGGAGCTCGAGGCAGCACCCGCCGGTGTCGAGCTACAGCGCCAAGGGCATGGACGGGCGGCTGAGCAACTGGAAGGGCAAGCCCGTCACGTACCAGAACAACCTCCCCGGGATCCGGGCCTTCAACGGCGCGTGGACGAGGATCTGGTTCCCCGACGGCCCGCCCAACTACTACAAGGACACGGAGCTGCCCGACGAGGCTTATGATGACAAGTCGAGGCAGCAGTGGCAGGCGTTCATGCAGACGGGCAAGTTTGAGGGGCTGATGCCCGAGCTGCCGCCGAAGCGGGAGTTTTGTCTTTGGGACTTGTGATGGGGGTGAGGCGAGGTGAGGTGAGGTGAAGACCAGCGTGATTACCACCTCTGCACTCTTATAAAGGAACTGGCATTGCAAGGCGTTGATGAAAGAAAAAAAGGATTAATCAGTGAAAAAGGGGACGGGATATGACATCCCGGGGCAGATGATATAATAAGTGCCACCTGCGCCGTAGATAGGCGCAAGCACCATGTTCTTTACTACTGGCAAATATTCAACATCTATTTCAGCGCACCATCCCACGTCCCATCATGGCCACGTTTATTTTATCCGAGGAGGGCTCATTGCGTTAGGGGCGTTCAATACTATACCTAATGGGTAGAGCGATACATCACAATGGCGCAATTCCAGGTATTTTGTTTTGTTTGGTGGTCATCAGTTGATTCGGGTGGTATCTAGACCTCGCAGCTCGTCCCGCCGCCCTTGCCGGGTAGAGGAGGACGAGGGGCCTTTCGGCACCCTCGCCGCCCACCCGCCCGCGGCGCGGCAATTCCCAAGCCATAAAAGCCCATTCCGTCCGTCCCTTTTACAACAATAACAACAGCACCTCGCGTCCCTCTCGTCCCCTGGGGAGCACCCGCCGCTTATGCGGCAATGGTGACCTCGACCTCGACACCGGCCTCGATGTTGATGATGATCTGCTTGACGATCTCGGTGGGGGCGTTGAGGCTGGGAGAAACGTTAGCATGTTGAGAAGAGGAAAGAAAGAATGATGCCGAGTGTGAGAAGAGGAGGGGACGGCGGCGGGACGTACTCAATGAGGCGCTTGTGGATGCGCATCTCGAAGCAGTCCCAGGTCTTGGAACCCTCACCGCAGGGGGTCTTGCGGGTGGTGATCTTGAGGGTCTTGGTGGGCAGGCGGACGGGGCCGGAGACGCGGAGGTCCTTGGACTTGGCGCGCTCGATGAGCTCGGCAGAGACCTTCTCGAGGGACTGGACCTTGCGGGAGGAGAGGGTGATGCGGATCTTGTGCGTCTTGGGCGCCTCGCCGAAGTCCTTGTCCTTGTTGTAAGACATGTTTGGTTGTTTTTGTTGTCGGTTGGACGGGGTGGTTTTTTCTTGTTGGTTTAATGGGTAGGGGAATTGAAAGAGCGAGGGGGGTTCTTTCCTTCACGACTCGAACGGCTTTGGTTGCGGCAAAGTGATGAAGGATGATGACTATCGAAAGCTTGGAGTGGGAAAAAGTCGAAAAGTTCCGGGCCTGGGCGTGATCGCGAACTTTTTCGTGGGGATTGGAGGTAGGGCTTTACCGAGAAGAATGTCGCTAGTCTATTTTAGTACTAGCGCGGTACCCTGCGAGGGGAAAAAAAAAGATACGTACCCCTCCCGCCTACCATCTGAACGACCCAAGGGAAACCCCCACCGACTACCTACAGCACAGGACAGGTAGGACAGGCCCCTCCCCCCCACTCCCGCCGCGTCAAGCTCCGCCGAAAGGCTCACTGCGTTTGCGCCCCTCCCCCGGGAAACCGACGTCAATGAATCATCCGGCGAGGAACGACATCCACTGCATATGTCATGAAAGCTGTCTCATCTCAGACACCTCCTCTCACTCACCTCACCTCCATCTCATCTCACCTCCAAAACGCCATCTTCTTCAAACACAACCAGAACAATAACCCCCGGATGGATTCACGATAAAGACACGACCACAAGCTCTTCCGTGGAGCTCTCTCTCTTTCTCTCTCTCCGTCGTCTCACCCGCATTAATAACCCCTTGCCAAACTCATCGCGCAATCCCCTCCCTCCAAAATGGCGACCTCTCTACCGCCCCTCGCCCCCTTCCCGTCCTCGCAGTGGCGCGCCAAGCTCACCCCGGAGGACTGGGAGTCTCTCCTCGACGCCTGGGCGACCCTCACCCAGGCCTACCTCACCCTCCCCGACGCTCAGCTCGCCAAGGCCGCCTCCAAGGAGGACTCCTCCGTCCCGCCCTTCCTCTCCTCCTTGGTCACCAAGCTCGCGGACGCACCAGCGGGGCCCTCGACCGTCCTCAGCCCTTCCGCCCACTCCAGGACGCTGCTCAGGTCAGCCTTCGCCCTTGCCTCCCGTCTCCTCACGACGCCGTCCCACCCGCCCCCCGTCGCGCTGACGTCGCCGCCCTTCCTCGCCGCCTTCAGCAAGCTGTACCGCAGGAGCGCCCCGCCCGTCCTCTCCCGCGCCTTCACCCTCCACGGCCACGCCCTCGAGCAAGCCCTGGCCGGCCTCAAGAAGTCCCTGGCTCAGTCCCTCGAAGCCGGCCTCAAGGCCGACCTCAAGTCGCTCGAGGCCCGCCTCGCCTCCCTCAACCACCTCCTGCACGCATCCCCTCACGCCGCTGCCTTCTTCCTCGCCGGCGGCGACTTCCTCGACGGCCTCGTCTCCGCCTTCAAGATCACCAACCCGCCCCTGCGCAAGGTCCTCGTCGCCGCCGCCTACCTCGGCCTCGTCGGCCTGACCGCCGCCGAGCCCCCGCGCTTCGGCATGCTCGCCGACGTCCTCTTCTCCCTAAAGACCGCCGCCGAGACCCACCGCGCCGGCCCGCTCGGCGTGAACGACTCCCTCGTCGCCGAGCTGGTCACCGTCACCCCCGTGCTGCGCCAGCTGCTCAAGAGGGCCGAGGTCGCCGGCGCCGCCTCGACGGCCCTCAAGTCGCGCATCGCCGCCCTCGAGGGCTTCCGCAAGCCCGGCGGCGGCGGCATGATGCGGCCCCCCAAGAGGCTCGTCAAGCGCAGGGTCGACAAGGGCAAGGGCAAGGCAAACGACGCCGTCGCCGACGGCGCCGAGCTGCACATACACAGGCAGAGCCAGATCTCCCTCATCCAGGACCTGTTCCCCGACCTGGGATCCGCCTTCATTTCAAAGCTGTTTGACGAGTACGGCGATGACACCGAGGTCGTCACGGCGCACCTGCTGGAGGACTCGCTGCCCCCGCACCTCGCGACGGCGGACCGCGCCGCGCAGCTGTACGTTTATTGTTGCACTTTTTCCATCTTCATTTCGAATTGGTTTTCTTCTTTTTTTTTTTTTTTTTTTTTTTCAATTTCTTTTCCATTCACTATTGTTTCTCACCTATCACCCATGGTCTACTGCTAACGTACGCCCCCCAGATCGCCCAGGCTGGAGAGAAGAAAGAGCCAGCTCGAACCCAGACCGACACCTCCGCAATTACCACAGCGGCATAACGTATTTGACGATGACGAACTAGACAGACTAGACCTAGATGTTTCCAAACTCCATTTCGGGAAAAAGGCCCCCGAGAAGACGGCCGACGACGTCCTGCGAGACAGGTCCTCGGCGCCCAACAAGGCGGCCATCCTGTCGGCGCTCGCGGCATTCGACTCGGACGACGACGAGCGCGACGACACCTACGATGCCGACGATGTCGGCGGCACGGTGGACAACGCCAACGAGGAGGCGGACGGCCAGAAGGGCGCCAACGAGGAGACGCTGTTCAAGGCCTACCAGGCGGACCCGGGCGTGTTCGACAGGCAGGCCGCGACAAGGCGGGGCCAGGCGCGGGGCAAGCTGCGGGAGGGCACGGGCATGACGGACGAGGCCATCGAGGGCTGGGCTGTGATGCTCTCGAGGAATCCGGGCCAGAAGCGGCGGCTCGAGGCCAAGTACAGCGGCGCCGCGGCCTTCACCGGTGCCCAAGCCGAGATCGCGTCGACGGCGTGGCGAGCTGGCGACGAGTCCGACCCCGAGGGGGGAGGCTCGTCGAGGGGAGGCAGAGGTGGCGGTCGCGGAGGGGGAGGAGGAGGTCGCGGAGGTCGTGGCCGCGGCAGGGGTGGTGGCGGTGGCGGAAGGGGAGGCGGCAACGTGGCGGGTCCGACCGGAGAGAAGGAGACGGAGGCGGCGCGGAGGAGAAAGGAGGCCAGCAAGGGCTCGCGGGCGAACCACAACCGCCGTGACCAGAGAGCCAAGAAGATGGCGAGAGGCGGGTTCCCCGGCTGATTTACCCCATCCTCCCGATATGATGAAGGAAAAGAAAAAGAAAAAGACGACAAACCCGAACCAAACAAACAATTAACACACGCTTAATGCAATCTCTGCCTCTTGGCATTCTGACTTGAGCTCCGCGCAAGGGGCACCGCGGCGGCCGCACGCTTTCCGGGGATGGCGTCTGCCATGGCGTGAGTGTAACCCTCGTCGTCGTAAAGGTCCTCGGCGCTGAGGGTGAGGGCGTAAGGGCTCCTGACGTCTAGGATGCCCGGGGTGCCGGGCTGCTGGGTGAAGCCGAAGGACACCGCGCCGGTGGCGGCGGCGGCGGCCGACGGCGGCGACATGAAGCCGGCGAAGGACGAGCCGACCTCCTCGACGCCCGAGCTGCGGGGCCAGAAGGCGTTGTGGTCCTTTGGCGTCGCGAGCTCCGACGTGCCCCCGACCGACGTCAGGTCGCCGTGTTCGCTCTCGTTGTTGCGGCCGACGATGGAGCGCAGCGACTCGCGCGAGTTGCGCCTGCTGTCGAGGTAGGTGCGCAGGTCGAAGCACTGCCTGCAGCTGGGGTCGACCGGGTAGCAGTCGGACTCGTCGCGGTACTGCGGGAGCTGCGGGCGCGCCTGCTGGCCGCACCGCTCCTGGATGTCGTCAAAGAGGTCGCCGACGGGGGTGAAGAAGGTCAGGCGGGGCCCGGCGCCGAAGTACTTGTTGCGACCCCAGAGCTGGCCGACGAGGGCGTTGGTGTCGGCGTCGATGATGGCGGCGCCGCTGTCGCCCTCGACGCCGATGCCGCCGCGGATCCAGCCCTCCTCGTCGTCAAAGGGGTAAGGCTCCTCGACGAACCACTCGCGCGTGGCGTTGCCGGTGCCGTTCTCGTCCGCGCTGACGTAGGCGGGGATCTCGCAGACCTGGCCGCGCTGCTGGCCCGAGGTGCGCCCCGTGGAGACCACGGCGGCGCCCGGGACGACGGCGCTGGTCGTCTTCACGGGGACTTCCTTCAGGAGCGGCATCGTGTCGGAGGGGAACCGGCGGAGGATGTTGGCCTGGCGCGTCTTGGAGGCAATCAGGATCCAGTCGGTCACGACCAGGGGGGGCTCCTTGTCGCACTCCTCCCAGTAGGGGTCATGGGAGATGCGGGTCGTCTTCAGGTCGATGCCGGACGTGGCGGTGAGGTGGCCGATGGTGAAGTCCGTGTCGGGCATGGTGTCGTGCCGCTCGTCGATGCATCCCGCCCGGTCGCTAGGCGAGGGATGTTCCACGCTGACGGACGCCAAGTGCTGGTACGCGTCAACAAAGGGGTGGAAGTTGGCAAGCCAGTAGCTGCCGCCGCCGACGAGCAGGCAGGGACCCAGGGTGGATGTGCTCTCCTCGAACTCGGCGGTGCCGTCGATGCCGATGCTGTCGCCCATGCACGGGCTCTTGAAGTAGTACGGGTTCCGGGCCATGCAGACCTCGTCCGGCATCTCCCTGCTTAGCCCGCGCGCCCAGACCATGCGGTCGACGGCGCCGGTGACGAAGGCGAAGGTGACGGTGGCCCGGTGGTTCTCGGGGAGCAGGTCCCTGACGTGCGCCGCGATGATGATGCGGCGTGTCCGGGACGGCTCTTTCCTGGTCATGATGCAGATCCGCCGGGAGCCGGGCGTCTTGCCGCGGGTGACGCTGACGACGTGGTTCGGCCCGCACCATTTGGGGATGAACTCGACGAGGAAGGGGAGGACACCGTGTTCCCAGACGAGGGGGAAGCCTGCGGTCTCGGTCAGGCGGGACAGGCGGGCCCGGGAGAAGTCGCTCGGGCTGTCGGCTGTTCGTGGGTTTTGACCTGGACCGTGTTAGATAAGAAAAAAGGCCACCACGCTCGGGAGTGACAAGGCGTCCAAACACATTACCTTGTTGTTTTCTGAGCTTCTTCTCGACCACGTTCCTCAGCTGCTCGCGGCACTTTTTCTTGGAAACGGCCACAGATAGTATCTGCTTGATGGCCCGGTCCTCGTTGGGGTTTTGAGATGGCGCCGCAACGGCGTGGGAGCCATGGGACGAGCTCCTGGAAGCCATGATCTGGGCCATGGGCTTTGTCGCTGTTGTTGTTGTTGTTGTTGTTGTCTTCGTCGTCGTCATCGCTGTTGTTGTATTAAGCTCCTTTCCTTTGCCTTTCCCGTCACCACCAGCGTCCGCGTGGGCACATCTAACGTGGCTTTCAAGGATCTGCTTGGTCTGGAAGGAACTCTCGGTGCAGCCTGGGGCGGGACAGATGATGAGGTGCTCCAGCTTGACATGCCAGGCGAGGCCGTCCTTGGTGGCGAAGCCTGGCCGGTCGCAGCCTGCCCAGTTACAGGTGTGCGTATGGGCCGTCTTGCAGTGGGCCGTGAAGTCTTGCTCCAGGTCAAAGGACTCGTCGCAGTGTGGCCCGAGGCAGACGAAGCGGCTCTGGGCGCGGCTCACGGGTCGCTGGGTAGCCGCCTGGGTCACGGACGAGGTCGTGGATGGCGACGCCCTCCTCGTCGTCCACTCGTACGGGAAGTCGGTTTGGGTGGGAGAGACGGCGGACCCGGCAGAGGACGGCTGGGAGACGACAGAGGGCGACGAGAAGGTGCTCAAGGCCCGGGGAGAGGGTTGGGTGAGGGACGAGGCAGGCGGGAAAAAGGTGAGTGCTGACTGGTCGTCCGCGGGCAAAGGTTTTGCAAAGGCTTGGTCCATCTGACCTATGCCATGGCCTTGAGGCCAGACGTTTTCCCCGTAGATGGCGGGTCCGTTGTGGTAGTAGTCCACGAGGGAGTACTCGACAGGCGGCCAGCGAGGCGGAAGCGAGGCAAAGCTGTCTGTGCCCGGCGACGGCGACACAGGGGCCGTGGCGAAAGGGAAGCCATGGTGCGTGCGCTTCCGAAGCTTGCTAGGCCGCTCGTCCATCGAGGCCTGGGGGGTAGAATGGGACATGTCGAGGTTTGTAGTATATGCCTGAAGGTGATGATATCTGGCTTACACGACAACGAAAGCCGGGAGGAACAAGAGAGTCCACTGATCCAAAGTCGAAGCCGAGCAGCGAAAAGCAAATCGACGAGCCGGGATATCGTAGTTCCAGGTCAAAAGAGATTGAAAGGTGGGAATCCGCGGTTCGAGGATGATGGAGGGGGGGAAGCGACCTCCAAAGGCGGCGGCAGTTGGGTGCAGGTGCGGCACAGCTCCTTAGCCGCTGCCTGCTTTCAACGTCAGCCGTACGACCAGGGATATTCGTACTGTACTAACCCGCCAGTTGTCTATTGGTAGTACAGTCTCTACAACAAGCGACACTGTAAGGGCGGGGCTAACATGTCATCCCGGCTGGCGAACCAGTTCGTTCCTCATCAACCCAAAAATGTCCTCTTTGAGTCTGGGCTGGCTCGGTTTTCTATCCAATACTACATGATCTGGTTATGAAAACCCCATGTTGATGGATTCCGTCGAGGTATACTTGTTCGGCCCAGGCAGTCAAGAATCTTGAGGCCTCGATCTACGTCTTCATGCCTTACAGTAGGGGCCCTTGGTCAGGTAAGATCCGGCAATTCTATACTTGAACTGTATTGTAGCTTCCGTGGGATTTAGTCAAATCACTCAAGTTTGGATCCGGTCCTCCTCGATAACGATTCCTCCAGTCAGTGATCCTGTAGTCTTGAACAGCGGTGCTGCGTAGGGCGAATGGCAAATTATTCCCAACATTGCAACCAACGGCTTGCTACTTTTTAGTTCAAAGCAGGTGGAACCAATGCTATGACCATGCACCCTTGTCTTATTGGTCTTCCATGTAGGGGCCTTTCATTATCCGCCTCCGGAGGGAGAGCTTGGAGGCTGAGATGCTTGTCCTCACTTAGCATGCGTGTGACGTCCAATCAGCAACCGTCAACACTCAAAAAGACCTCGCATCTTGGGATAAACCACGGCTGTCAATGTGGTGGCCCCATTGGCGGTGAGATTGATGGCAGCAGGTGCAGCCTTGTTTTTTTGATATTTTGGCAATATGATAAGTTCATGTGCTCTTTATAGACGGGTATGTCTATATATCAAATTCTCCTTCCAGTAAAGTTGGTGCTTGGTCAATCCTTCTACACTCTTCAAAATCCAGATTGACAATTACCACGGACCGCACCAGCTTCGTCACTGTGCCGGAATCGCCAATCATGCGTCAAAATCTTCCACTTCATCCCTTCTCGGCTTCAGTTCCTATCTCGACGATACAAATCGCCCTTATTCGGCCCCGGGTTCCTCGTCCCGAGAACCAAGAAGACTGGGACGCCAAAAAAAAAAATGTCATCCAACGTCTTTACCTAGATGCAAACCTCTCACTCAAGCAAACAATGAAGATTATGTCGAAGGAACTTTCATTCTCGGTCACGTACGTCTTCTCAGATTACACGCCAATATATCCAAGTTTGCGTTGCTGACTTTCTGATGCTGGTAGAGAGAGGATGTACAAGCGCCAGTTGCAAAGATGGAACTGGAAGAAGTACAACACGAAAGCGCTCCAAAGAAGCCGCGCCCAAAGCGTTTTGGTCGAGACCTGCCGCGGCGTGGCCACGTATCAGAGACCAGCTAGACGGAATCTACACCAGGTCCCCCTCCAGGACAAATCGCTTTATGATACTGACCATGGTTCAAAGCATAACTTTACTAAGAATGCCCCAGGACCTGCCACAACATTACTTTACGGGAATAGACTGTACGAATGGACCGCGAAGACCTACGCCAGCATCGGAGAGGTGATACTCGAAGCTGCCCGGCGCAGCATTTTTTGGAGCCTATCGACTAGATATCGACGTGTTTCTTCAAAAATAATCTCTGTAAAGTACAACTTCAGCGTGGTATTTGACTTCTTTGCCACGGGAGAGTTCAAGAATTGCGGTCCCCTTCTTCGTCAAGCATTCAGAAGTCTAGAGCACATCATCGCGGTCAGCCCAGAACCAATCATGTTTTACGAAAAGCTACTCATCATGATGCCACAATATATGTACAAACAGAATATGTACACAAGAGACAAAGGGCAGATCCTTCAACGTTACCTCATCTATCTATTGCATATGCTGGATATCAAATATCCCGGGCGACCCATTAGTCTTGCCGCCGCGGCGGCGATGCAACAACTATCTGACAAGGAGACCGGTCAAGTCGAATACAACACTCTACAATCGATTCAAAGAATAGTGGCCGACTGTTATACGGAAATATGTGGAGAACGTAACCTTAGCAGTATTTCAGCAATACAGCGAGCGTCCAGATCTAAAACCAGCCACGGTGAACGAGCAACGTATAACCGACTTCTCGGGAACAACTTGAAAGATTTGATGCAGGACGCAGTTACAAATTTTGGGGAGAGCTCATACCAACATCTCGTACTAACAATAGCCATGCTACGTCGGGCTCCAAGCCTGGACTTGCCGAGGAACGAATACAATGCCCTGTATGAAAGTGGCGTTTCTTTTCTCGCTGATGAAAATCCAGCCTCTCAGGAAGACTGGGATTTAGGTAGTCTGGCATGTTTAAGCGCATACCATGAGAATATGGCACGGGCTATCAGACTTGAGGATAAGGGATGGAAAGAGGGACGACAACTTCTGGCACAACGCGTATTCTACTATCGCATCGTTTTGATGGGTGAGTCGACTTCCCTTGGAAGGGTCGAAGAAGTTGCCGAGCTGAGAGCAGAATTGGTGAAATCCGCTCTCTTGCGTGAGGTGCAGAAGCAAGATGTGGAGGAAATGTTTGCAGATGGCCCGTTATGATTTTCTTCCCTTAATTAGCTTGGTTGGTTTTCATGCCGGCAGAGGGATTCCAGAACTGAATGCTATTTTGGCCCTTCAAAGTGATATCACATGAGCTATGATTCCATTCCAAACATAGTCTAATGTGGCAACGTAGTGCACGTTGTAAGAAGGTTATGAGGATTTGAAATGGAGCCCACTTCTTGCCCCGACAGGCTGCGGATACAGCCATCATATTAGTTCCGGGGAGAATGGTCGTCTCTGATTATTTGAGCGCTTCCAATTGGATAGAGAACTAGCAGGCACTTGAGTCCAGTGGCCAATGAAGCCCTTTATGCAAGGGACTTTTTGTCAGCTGGTAATAGTGTCTAGATGAGCTGCCGTTTGCCATTTGCTTGTCACATAAGCGGGGAAACCTTAACACGTCAGACGTGCATTGACATGCAGACAGACGGTAACTGAGCGGCTCTTTTTTCCATTTTCAAGGCCCCAGCAAAGATTTTACTTGTTATATCTCCTTTTCTTTCAAATTCACTTGAATAACCAACTCGGAGCACTATTCTGGGCCTTCACCTTGATGCTGTGTCATCAGCTGAGCCCTGGGTGACCATGGAGACAAACATCTTGGCTGATGGTCTCAGCGGCCTCCGGGCCATTGCCGATACCACTTTCCGGCTGACGGTATATTTCGGCAAGATGGACAGCAGAAAACAGACCGAAATACGAAGAGTCGCCAACGAAATACAGAACATTGCTGGCCTGCTGCACCAGCTCGCCCTCCTATCTTCGACCTTTGGAGACGATCACGGCTGTGAATGTGTGTCTGCAACAAGCCTATCGCAGCTGAGGTCATGCCATAAAACATTGGACCACTTGGAAAGGTTGCTATTGAGACGGAAAGCCGATTCTCAGCTTAAAAATGTAACTCCCAAATGGCCATTTACGATCGCTTGGACAACAGACCTATCAAAAGAGCTGAACGAACAGAAAGAAGCACTCGCTCGAGGGTTGTCTGCAGAGTCAACAAGTGACTTGCATCAGACATTGTCCAGCCGGAAATACGTTGTGGATGTTGACCAGAGCAAAGCGATCGCCCAGCACACTAGCATTGCGGCCGTTGTCGCAGTCGAACCAGGTTCCCTAGAGATCATCAACTTCTTTCTCGAATTCGACCAAACAACACGCCTGAAGAGCGTCTTGAAAGAGGCAAACTCTTTGAATAGCTTCGAACTATGGAAGAGCCCAGAGGTTGATTCATGGGCTAATGCAACGGGGTCTCACTTGTGGGTCATTGCACCTGCGGGAGCAGGGAAGACTGTGTTCGCCGGCGCAATAATCAGGGAAGCAATTCTACGACGTCATAACCACACTGTGGTAGTCTATGTCCTGTGCAGCTTTGCAGATGTACGAACTCATAACCCAGTCAACGTTCTAAGTACAATCGCTGCCCAGGTTGCACGCCAGAACCAGGCCGCTTTCAAACTGCTTCAGGGTTATTACCAAGAGCTGCACCAACACAAGAAAAAAACCAAAAGACCCATGATCGAACGGCTCAAGTCTGTCTTATGGGAGATGTGCAAGTTCTTCGAACACGTTCTGATTGTAGTTGATGGTTTGGATGAATGTGGAAGCGGCACCGCCAGCATTGCAGAGTCTTTGGCTTCACTTGCCTGCCAGGGCGAGGAGGCGCTTCGTGTGGTGATTGTTTCCAGGCTACAGGAGAACATTGAAAACTCATTTGAGGGGAGGTTCTGCAAGGTTCAGATGACGCATACCGAAAATGACCGACACCTGTTTACTGCTACAGAGTTGGAGAGGCGGATTGCCTGCGGAGATCTCAAATTCGCCGACGCAGCAATGAAGGACAAAACCACTCAGAAGCTCTGTCTTGGCTCAGAAACTAGGTACGTTCAAACTACTAGGCGCTTTCCCTATCAGAACTCACGTTTTCTAACCGCCGAATAGCTTCTGGCAGATACTATGCCACATAGACCTCCTGAGCACACTACAGTCATGCGATGCGAAGATGGAGTTCCTTCAAACGCTCCCGTGCACTCTCGAAGCCACCTACAGGCTTATTTTGAAGGGGTTCAACGAGAAAAGCGCGGCGTCCCGAAATTTGATACAGGCAACCCTGTTGTTGGTTGCATATTCAAACCCTCCGCTTACTACGCAAGAGCTGTGCCAAGCCCTATCAACAGCAACCACAGGAGGTCCAGAGTCCGAAGATGCTGGTATGTTGATATACCCGGAGATTGACGAGTCGGAGATCCTCAGCCAGTGCGGCATCTTCATCCGGAAATCGACGTGGAATGGCAGACTCGAGTTTTCTCATTGCACCGTGCAAGAGTTTCTTGCCGGCATCGACTTATCCGACCCTGATATATCTGAATACGCTCTTAGCGAGGCACGAGCCAATCGATTGCTCACCGCGTCTGCGCTGCCATTTCTTTCTTCAGAGCAGTTCTCAAGACTACCAAAGCTGTCCCTGTCCGAGGAAACCTTTATTCAAGCTCGAAATGCACGGTTTCCCTTCTATAGATTTGCTGCTTTGACATGGCACACGATTGCGATTAATCTGCGGGACGACTCCGAGCTTCTTGCCGAGTCAATGGTACTGTTTGAACCAAAGCAAACTCCGAACTTCAAGTCCTGGTGTCTGGAAGTATGCCGCCACTATCTACTTCGAGGATCATGGAGCATATGGAGAGATGATCGAGACGAGATCGCGCCGCTACACTTGGAGGACAAAGAATTCTCTGGGTGCTCTGAAACTACACAGGTCAGCAGTACATCGACCAATACACCACTGAATAGCTCTGGTGAAGCGACCTCAACTTCAAGTCCTAGGGTAACTTACAATTCTCTCGCCACCTGGGTAACTTACAACTCTGTCAGCATATGGAGACGGGGGAAATATGCCCCAAGAGGGGATTGGCATAGAGGCGAAACAAGACGACTCGCAAGGATCATTCGACGGGGAGACTTTACTCCGTTGCACATGGCCGCACTCCTTGGAATCGACGCTGTCTGCCAAGAGCTTCTTCACCGTGGAGAAGACGTTAATCGCCAAAGTAAGCTAGGGACACCTCTGCAATGCGCCCTGGGAGGACCATTCCTCCTCGCCTGTCACAATATGTCGACCCAGAAGCGGCTGAACGATTGGTTGGAGCGACCGTCTCGGAGAACAGTAGAGCTTCTCATCAAATCAGGAGCAGATTGCACAAAAGGCTTGCCGAACCATATGCACTCCTGGAAAACGATGGGTGCCTTGTCTCTAAAAGCCTCGGAATGGGCTGGGGATTGCGAGCTCTTCGGTCTTGTTGTTAGGGGTGGGGCGCAGCTTTACGACGACGACACAGCCGTCTTTCGCTCAATTTGCCGGAAATGGTCCAAAACCAAAGACCAAGGCATGTTTGCGATGATCATGTCTACTTTGGACATGCTCAGCAACATGGCTGCGAAGAACGAGGGGGAGTCTGTTGCATATCTCAAAGCATTCCAGAAATGCGTTTCCGACAACACCGACATCGATACCAACTTGCCCTGTTCTGAAGGCATCTCGGACGACATGCTGATCCAGCAGATGTGGAACGCCATTGCAGAAGACAACTTGGACATACTCTTAGAGAGGTCAAGAAGCCCGCGATGCAGCGGTATCCTTGAGGGAGAAACACTCACCAGGCTACTTCATTTTGCAGCGACATGCTCGTCAGTCTCCTGTCTAGGCCATCTTCTGACGACCTTCGTGGCCTCGGACGAGCAGAAAGATGAAAGATCCCAAATGGTGTTGGACTGTGCGGAGCATGAGTCTGTGGATGTCCTTGTGTGCCTCCTGAAGCATGGATGTACTACAACCAAATTTAACAGTGGACGAAACACCATTTGGCATCTTTCAGCGGGGAAGTTTACTCCAAACAGTCTGTTGAGAACCCTGTTTATCCACATTGACCGAACAGAATGTGGACGCGCCCTTCGTATCATCAACAAAGATGGTCGAACTCCGCTTGCTGAAGCATTATTCAAGGAGCAGTACCGGAATGCGTCAGAAATAGTCAGCCTTTTTCCTGGGGAACATGACATCTTGCAAAGCACAAAGCCCTCATTATGTCAACTTCTCGCGAAAATCGAGAAGGCCGGGGTACTAAAAGAGCTGCATGCAAGCAACATGGTACGACTACCGACGACAGAATCACCCCTGGACTGCCTGGACGATTCCGCCACCTTTGAAATTGTTAACGAACTTTTGAGAACGTACACATATCAACGATCTGAAACAGGAAAAACCCCTCTTGAACAATACCTAGAGACCACTATGCTGAAAGACTATAACAAAGAAGTTCTTGTGGCTTTGGTAAAGGCAGATCTGGCGCAAGCAACCGAAAACGCTGCTCACAGCTTATGGCAGTACACTTGCAAAATGCTTGACAAAACAATAGCACAGCAGCACGCAGCCGATGCTGCGGAGACTCTGAATCTTGTCAAAGTTATGATAGAACACGGTTACTTGGAGATGTATGAAAAAGCCAACAGCACTTCTGGACTGAAAGAGATACGAGCGCTGTTTAGCATCGAAAAGCCCCCAGGAGTCAACGGCAACGTGTCCATCCTTGAAGACCTATTCATCATCGTATTGGACTCCACGACCCAACGAGATTATCTGGAAAACAGTGGTTTTGATGTTGCCGCTCTGAAATGGGCCATCTTATACGATTCCATGTTTCTCTTTGACAATATTCTTCAAGGCGGAGCCAATGTCTGCAAACGAGAGTATTCACTTCATGCGTTGGAGTTCTTATGTTCCAACGGCAGTAGTCCTAACAGGCATAGAATGCTAGTCAAGATGCTCGAGAAAGTCGAAAAGGCTGATCTCAACCAGTTGACGCCTTCTGGAGAAGGCCTGGGCTTGCTTCATCGGCTCGGGATACCGGATGGTCGCGGTATCAACTTGTTTGGATGCCCAACTTTCCGCTCCACAATGGCTTTAACACCAAACCTGCCCCCTCCGCCGCCGCCACACCTGGGATACTCCAGAATCGGTACTACAGGATTCGCGCAGGCCAGACAACCGCTCGAAAACCAGAAGTTTAACTTGGTACAGCGTTTGCTGCTGGAACAAGTCGACTGTCAGGTTCTCAGCACCAGAAGTCACTTCTCGCCCCTCAGCACGCATATAAGCTTCCGCCATGTCGATACAGCAAAGCTGATTCTTCGTCATGGCGCAAATCAGACCTTGCATGTTCCGGACGTGAACGGCTGGACGCCGGTATCATGGGCATGTGCCTACGGATACGTTGATTTACTCGAGAACATTGCCGCTTCTCATTGTCCAGAACCCATCTGGGACTTTAAAGTTCGAGTAACATTAGCAGCTTGGAATTTTGGGGCGAAGTCGTTCAAAGATATCAGGGCTCTGCATCTAGCAGCGATTGCATCGCCGGACACGGTCGTATTCCTACTTGACCGTGGTTTTGCCACCAATCTCGACGTCACTGCGGCAGATCTCTCCACTCCTCTGCACCTCGCCGCTTTCTTCGGGCTGACGGACACTATCAAAATCCTGGTTTCTCGGGGTTGCAATATCAATGCTCAAACTTCCGCAGGTCTGACTCCGTTGCACATATCTCTTCTGCACCAAGACGAAACGACTGTCGCGCTTCTCCTCGAACTAGGTGTCGATCACTTGAAAACCACTAAGGGAGAAACACCACTGGATGTCGCAATGAAGAGAAAGAGCAAAAGAATTATAGACATGGTCAAATCAAGTCTCCGAAGAGTCCCGACAGATTCGACAAAAAATGAGACTGAACGGGTTCAAAGACATCTAATGGCGTCGTTGTCAAAAGTAATGGAAGATGCCATTGAAGACAACAATTATCAAGTCTGTGAACGGCTTCTCAATGAGGGGTGCCCGCCCGATATAAAGATCAGATCCTGCCACACTTGCACAGCCCTCGTCTTCGCCTTCTCGCGTAAGACAATTCCGACCAAAATTGTTGATACACTCATCGCAAGAGGTGCAAGTTTCAGAGCCGCTTCCTGTGCGCGACATGGATTGACCACATATTCGCGTGTTCGGTACTTTGACAACAGTAGCACTGATACGTACTCCTGGTCCTCAACGTCCGACAGCGACGAAGATAAGACACCTCAGTGGCCAATACGGGGGTCCACATGTCTTGACTTCCTCATGTATGAGTACAACCTCCCAGAAGAGGTCTCGGCGTGGCTTCGTCTCATTCCTCAGAAAGACATGGTGTGGCTTTTGGACAACTCTTTTGCGGTCCGGGTTGCTATCGATAGGAACTCCTGCAAAGTCCTCGCAGTATTGTTATCCTACGTATCAGAACTGGGCACTGTCGGAGGGCTCAATCTGGTCAGAGATCTTGTCAACGAGGTTCCAACTCGCCCGGACCGGTATTGTGATTACTCGCCATTACACGATGCTGTGGAGGAAGAGTACGCGGATATTGCACGACTCCTTCTGCAGTACGGAGCTGATGTCAACCGACAAAACGCGGCTCAAATGACCCCGCTACACATAGCAGTTGAGGCGGATGACTTGGAAATGGTCAAACTTCTCACTGACCACGGGGCTTCTATTCATATCCGAGACGGTCAAGGTCGTACCCCCGTTGAGGTCGCAGTCCGTTATGCCAGTCCCGGAATGGTCGAATTCCTCCTCGACAAGGGGGCTAGTATCAGCCGTATTCTCGAGTCAAATTCAAAACTGATGTGCGCCTCAGTCAATATGGCCATATCGCTACAAAAAGCCGGCATTAATCTCAATCAGATCGGGGGCTTTGGAACACCACTCTGGACACCTATGTTGTTCAAAATTCAACTTGCGACCTACATCCTGAACTCCGACCAGCATGCATTTCTTCGTACATTTGAACCAGGAAGAGTGCCGTGGAAGCTCTTATGGTATTTCTACGATTTTGATGTTGTCAACTCAATGCACAGGCAGTTGCGGCTGATGTACCGCAGACTAGGCCACGATTTTATGCGCCAGATATCTGAGATTGAAGCAGATGACGGTCATGAACCGTTTAATATTCTATGCTTCTCTGCCCATTATGGACTTGTAGACGAAGTCAAAGTTCTGCTAGGGGAGGGATGTGACATCGAATTCGAAGGCTCTGCGGCTGGAACGGCACTTATGGCCGCAGCCAGTATGGGACGGATTGACATCGTCAAGTTGCTAGTTTACGCAGGTGCCAGGATACAGTATAAGAAAAACGAGGGTTGGAGGAGTGCGGTTACCGCTGCTAAAGACTTCCCGGATGTGCTGAACTGGTTATTGGTAGGGAGGTTTACGGAACAGAGCAGGATCGAGGAGTCATCAGTTGATTGGAGCAGCGATTCTGAGGTCAATGTGTGTTTTTGGAGTGGCTACTGGGCAGGTGTGTTTCCGTTGGAAGGCAAATACACACGGGGCTGGGGCGACTCCATGTTGAGATGGCTGTCGTGCTTGGAGAAGGCAAGGAGGAACTGTAAAGGTAAAGTGGTGATTTCCCATCTGAGAGACATAGGCGTCCACGGGGAATGAGTCTCATGACGAACAATGAAGACCATGACGCAGTAAAAAGCCTAGTCTGGTGGACAGTCACTGTCTGCAATATTTTTGGCCTGCGTCATGTCCTTGGCCACGACTACATCCTTATTTTCCAACACAATCATAATGAATTGCTGCCAAAATCTATATTTACCTTGATCCAGATAGCTTTGTTGTGATTTTTATTATCTGCGGGTTGTTCATACATCTGTGAAGTTTCGTGCCGTTCGTTTTCATGCCCTCTTTGTCTAATGTGTACATCTCCCGGCCCCTCTATTTCATCGGGTGAAATCATTTACCTGTAAGAACCTTCAGAACCTTCATAGCTTCTTCGTTGGCCGTAAACAGAATGCCGCCCGCCATCACCGTCCTGCCTAAGCGCATGACAGTGCCTCTCCAGAGACCCTTGACTCCGTCTTCAGACATGATCGTTCGGAATGACTCCATTGTGCCGACCACCTTTGCCTGCTGCGCTTTCGTCTTGATTGTGTCGAATGGCTGCGTCGCGATTGTGGTGACAGTCCCGGCAAGGGCGCCGTTGGCGAAGCTCATTATCGGACCGTCGGGGCTAATCCCTCGCGATCGCTCAAAGTCCTTCATAATGCTGTAGCTGCCAAGTCGGAAACCCGTGGTACTGATTTGTTTCAAAGTCGTCGTGATGTATCCTCGCCACAAAGCTTTGAGCACACCTTGCTCCTGGGTAAGTGTCTTGATGCAGTGTATCGCACCCTTGAATCTTTTTGTTGTTTTGGCGTCATCGATCAGCGCCGTCTTGATGCGCTCGCTTGGCGTTACGATGACTGTACTGCTCGCAATGCCAGCCACCATTCCAGCAGCTATGCTCTGCATAGGGCTCATGGTATGCGTTTCCTTGTCTTGGAACACCGAGCGGATGCTGTCGAACACGACGAACCGGACGGCATCCTTGCCGATGGAGCCCAGGATCATCGTGCTGCATCCCTTGTACAGGGCCGACAACCCCTCATCGCGAGCAACGCGCAAGACAATCGCAAATGGATTCCGCGATCCCTTTTGGTGTCCGTAGAGTTGCACTCGCGTCTTGGCGAATTCGAAAGGGTATGTGCACGCCATTTCCACACCGCCGGCAATGCCTCCAGCGGCGAGGGACAGCCACGGCGAGGTCTTGCCGTCTGATTGACCGACCATCTTTTCCTCAAAGGCTGAAAGGTTCGGCCTCTTCTACGGTCTCGGATACGCAAGATAAAGTGATGGGGGGGGGGGGGGGGAAGCAGCGCAACACGTAAACAAGAAATGACGTTGGCGCTACGATGATCTGCCGGGGTCTAGTTCGGATAATCTGCGGCTTTTCACCAAGGGAGTTATCCGTGTACACGGCTGGATCTTAATTGTTAGTGGAAAATGTTATCATGGAGGCTTATTTCCGAAGCTGATAATGAAGAGGCTGGAAGCAAGGGTGGATATCCCAGCCAGGTTACTACTCATGGGCAGCTCACGACGACCAGCACCCGCTACTATTATCATTAATCGTAGTTTTAACTTCCACCTGATTTCTTCCAATAGGAGCGGCGGGAATACTGTAATAGCTGCCGAGTTGACCAAGTTGGCTAATTATTAAGAAACATGTTCTTCGTATCCACATGAGGGCTTAATTCAGCATATCGTCCCACATAAATAGGGCTGCACCTGTCCAAGTCAGCTGAGCTTGAGCTCAGGGTGTGTGGTCTATTAGTCTAGTTGGTTAGGACGTCGGATTCTGATTTCACAATCATATCCTTCCGTAGGCCCAGGTTCGAATCCTGGATGGACCTATTCCACTGTTTTGGACTATGGAACATCTATATGTATATACGACCTTCACTTTTTGCATACTACTTACTAATACTGATCTTCCTGTGTGGGTTAATGTATCGGTCGAGGATAGCAGCTTGAAGCTTCTAGACGTTCGGAGGCGTAATATATGGACCCTATTACCTTGACTTGAGACGATACGCGTCGATGTGGCAAGTCACGACAAGTTTCAGCTAATGCCCGCCCAAAACATATGAATCTAATGGATCTTGTCTAGAATGGAGTAAGATGGCACGTACAATCTTGGTCTCGTTCCTCCATTATGCCGCCATAGTACTGTAACACTTCATTTGAGTCTCGTCCTCGCTGGGAAGTACCGCCACCACGTACAATGATCGGCAGCTCTAGACAGTGAAATTGGGGTAGTCTTTGAAGCCTTGCGAGTTGAGTTGGTCTGGCGTAACATAAAGAAAGGCATCAGTTGCTCAGTGATGATCGCCCTGAATCTTAATAAATTGAAGGCGAATTGCGAACTACGATGTCCGCGATCGACGTGCTTGGAAACCCGATCTTATAAGCTCTCGTTTTTCATCAGAATGTTGCTTCATCTCTGCGCGTTTCAATACGGCGAGCGTGATCTCCCAGCGCAGCGTGTTATCAAAAGTTTTCTCTTGGCATATCTTACGGCTGTCAGCACGACAATGACCCTGCCGATACTGAGGTCTTTGATATCGTATCCGGTTGAAACGGTGCAACTAACCGATGCCTTTGGGACCGTGGATATCTTATTGTCACTGATCATATCAGGTATTTATTCAAATATGATCGGGCAGTGAGGTCTCTTTCATCAACAGCCAAGATTACTAGGGCCATTCCTGGCCAGGTTTACGAACCTCTACATAAATTGTCAGATCTGGAACAAAATACATCTATATGAGTATGCTTGGAAACTTCACAAGAAGTATGGGATATAGTTTGGGCTGGCCCCACCGAACCTTTTATGGATAAGCCCGGTGTCACCGATGCCGTCTTCCTCGATACCGACTGTATGAAGAGGAACCTTGATACAATCTCCTGCTTCCCCTGGCCTCGATGAAAATCGTCCGAGATAAGCAAGCACATTCAAAGTGTCGAAAATCATGGGAATATGGATTCATCTCAAAATGTCAGAACTCAATAGCCCTATGCGTATATGTGTTGAAGCCAAAACTGCGACAGCTCTGCGTGACCATGAGCCCCGAGTTCTCAAATACACCAATAAACTCCTAGCCGACATTGAAGTCAGTGCTGAAACAGATTTCAACGTGTTTCTTTGGTTCAACTTCTACAATTTCGATGTCATGGGTGATTTCTACCTTGTTCACAGCTTCTGCATGCTTGAGGGCGGCGTCGAACACTTCTATATGAACGCCCTACACGACAAAATAAAAACTGTGGAAAGATTCACAAATATAATTTGCGCGCTGCGACTCTATCGTAGCATGTCAATGTGGAACATCGGCGTCAGTAAGTTCACGACTTGGATCTTGGCACAGGTGCAGCAGCGCATCCAGAACAAGCCCACGAGTCCAGATATCTTCACACGGGTGGTTGGAAACTACGAGAACAAGAAAGGAAAACTAGTCTAAGGACATGTTGAATATCTATGGAGACTGTATTCTGATTACTGTTGTTGAAGGCGATGAGTGCCACACCTTCTATTCAGAAATTCTTCTTCCGGCCGTCAAGATGTGTCCTAACCCATACTTCAGAAGCCCAAATTCCATTGCCCTCCTTTGGAATCCAGTTGCATTCACAATCGGCTTGCCAAAACATCCTGCACGAGCCTGGCATCGTCACCATCATGCGGATGCTTCGTTTCGACAGACCGTATAAGCTGCACTGATTTCGCACTTCTTGGCGTGATGCTGTAAGGAAAATCTAACAGGCGCATAATCAAGCCGCTCGTGCCATGGAGCTCTGGATCAATCTCGTTGCCCAACTCGTCCACGGCCTTCTTGATGTCAAATGTCGCCAAGAGACTTGCAACGGTGATGAAGATGCTCTCGTCAGCTAGGTCCCTACCCGGGCAGACTCTACGACCGTATCCAAAGACTTGGTCTTCAGGGCCCGGCTCATTGCGAGGGGCTAGATATCTATCAGGGTTGAAGGAGGACGGATCCGAATACGTCTAGGGATCATGCAAGAACCACCAAATAGACGGTAGCAAACATGCTCCCTTTAGAATGTGAAACTCTCAGTAATCAATATCTTCATCGGTCCTGTGAGCGACGCTTAGTGGCGCGACAGGAAACCACCGCTGGAAGATATCGAGGGTGGCTATTCTTTCGTGAAAAGGAAGGAGTCCACTGTGCAATTTGTTGTCCATCAGCTAGATCCTCGTGGCAACTACCCTTCTCTGGACGACATTGAGCAGTCTTACTTTTCTGGTCATAGCCTGCAAGATATCAATCTCTGGAGTCAGTCTATCGAGTGTTTTCCCTTGTCCTACATCGTCTTGGGGCAGTTGATTTGCCCACCTTCCCCGCCACCTCCGTTATATTCCGACGCCAACTAACATTCCTTATGAACAGGTGTCCCTGGTTTAACTTGGGGGGAGGAGAGTCCAGAGGCCGACCCAGACAACAGCCCAGTAGTCGCAGCGTACCAGCTCAATCTGTTGAAAGGAGGCCTTCTCTTCAGTATGCACAATCACCATTATTCCTGCGATCTCATGGGGTAAAGTGATTTCACTCGTCAGCTTCCTGAAAACTGTCACGCGGTTACACGCTCGACTAATTTCCCCATTTGCAACCCCGCGAACGTCGACGTCTCGCGCTTCACCAAGAATCTGCCAGCAGATAGCCTCGTCAACAGACCTGCAGTTGCACCAAAGCATCCTGATCACAAGATGCAGCAAGCTGTGCTGTTCCATTTGCCCAAAAGCAAAGCTGACAAGCTGAAGAAGCTTGCGATGCCAACAGGTACGGAGGCTCCCTGGATCTCAACATACGACGCCATGTGCGCATACGTCTGGCGGATGCTGTCCAAGATACGCGCTCCTGTCTACAACCCTGATTCTTCCAGCCCCCTCTGGTGGGGCAAAGCGGTGAACATGCGACCTCGTTTACACAACCCTGCTGTTCCAGACCGACTCATGCGTGATGCTGTTGCAGGCGCATTTTCCGACACCGCGCCAGTGCCGCCTCTTCCGCCTGGAGAGGTCATCTCTGACGCACCGCTTTCGAAGCTGGCAAGCTATATCCGAGCGTTAACGGAAAGCTGCACTGAAGAGCATGTGGAACGCCTGATCGATTTCATAGCGCCCATTAGAGATAAGCGAACAATCAGCTTGCGTGTTGATTCGCACCCGCCAATGAGCATGTTCTTTACCGACCACCGCTCTGCTGATGTCAGTAGCTTCGACTTTGGATTCGCGAAACCAATCACATATCGACACATGTGGGAAGACCTGCTTACGGCAGGCGTGGTCCTGATCTATGCGCCTGTACAGTCGTCCGGAAACTTTTGCGATCGCCATGGAGAAAGACCTGGTTCCAAAGTTAATGGAAACTTCGGAATGGAACATGTCATACCCCTTTAGTTGCAAACGGACCCTACTAACCCCTGTGTGGACCCATTCCCACTTTTACCCCTCGCTTTCGGACATACATGACGATACATTAATTTAGAATGTTATTTTGCTAGCAAGTACCACCTATTTCAACATTATCACTAACATCATAATTAAAATCACAATGTCTTCTAACTTAGAATCCTCTACTTATAGCACTATTCACGTGGAGGTCCTACTAGAGAACCTTGCTGTTGCCTGCCTAGATAACTGTATCCTGGAGCAATGCAATATGTCAATAACGTAACAATCTAGCCTAATGAGCCTCTAGTAGATCTGGGCCTACGGCGACAAAGGACCTAGCAGGGCTACTTAGACTATAATGTACCTTTATGTAAAGGTAGAGATTGTTGGTACCTCTGGCATAGGCAAAACGCCATATGAATAGAAGTAGCTCGAAACTATTGGCTTTTGGCGTTAAATGCTGCGGCCTGATTTGCTCCTACCCCTCACGGGGGTTAGTGGGGTCCGTTCGCAACTACAGGGATAGAGACGTCTATGCAGTAGTCTGGTAATCCATATGTTAAAGACCATACATAGGAGCCTATCAAAAATCCTTACGGAGTACTCCGTAGTTAGAATGCCAAGGCGGAAGAAGCACTGTCTCCCAGCCAACAGTATCAGTACACAGCGCTACATCTCAGATTAGATAATCGTCGACTTAACCCTAAATAAGTGATCAGACAAGCCGATAGTGTCCCCCCCTGTCAGCCCGAGAGTACCGTGCGCACTGGTCTATGCAGAGTCCAGTAGACAGTGGATTTAGTAATAATACAACTATCTTTAGAGGCAAAAGGGATAGTCTTGGCCCATCCCGACCTAGAGCGCAGCGTAGGAAGCAAGGTGGGTTAGTACTATAATACTGTTCTAACATTCCCCGGCGAAGCCGTTTTGGAACTAAGGCTCTGATTGGCAACGGCGGCAAAGTTAGATAACAGCCTGTACCTCAAATAAGGAGTTCTTACTGCTTATATAAGTATATTAAGTTAAACCTTAGCTAGGCAAGATGTACTATACTATCCCTAAAACCCTAACCTTAGTTTTAAAAAGTAAATTAAATATATTTTATTACACTTTAGTAGTATATAACCCTAACCCTTGCTTAGTTATTATTATATCTAAGTATTAGATAGCTTATAGGCACCTTGTAAGGACCTTATAATAAAATAGGTAGCAGTAGGGTAGTTATCTAATATTTCCCCTCTTTTAGGCAACAGAAAAGTCATTCTTATCTAGGTACATGTTAAAATAGCAAGGTTTCTTATAGGCAAACTCTGCTAATGAAAAAGGGGCCATTGTTAGCCTAGCGCTGTATTTATTCAGTTTCTAACTAATATTTCCCCTCACGTTATCCAAGTTAGCGCATTATCTAATATTCCTGCCGTTGCCAATCAGAGCCTAAAAGATCTAAGAAAACTGGATTTAAACTGGATTTGAGCCTGCAGCCTTTAGGATATGAGGCTTATCGCTGTTATCGTGCACGGTACTCTCGGGCTGACAGGGCGGGGGGAGTAATCAGACAAGCTGATATTGTCCCCCCCCTGTCAACCCGAGAGTACCGTATCCACTCGCTAGATTCACAAACCGCACTGATCACGGGCTGCTGGATAGGGGCTAGCGGACTGGCAGAAACAGGGATCTAGAAGTGGCAAATGCAGGGGTTAGTCAACGTTAGCAGCAAGTTAGGTGGCAAGGGTTAGGGTTGGATGGGTGGGTGGGTGGCTAAGCTGGTTGACCGCCTTGCAAAATAGGCTTAGTGGGTGATCCGTGCGGCTTGTGAACCTAGCGAGTGTATACGGTACCGTGCACACTGGTCTATGCAGAGTCCAGCAGACAGTGGATTCAGGTGATAACACAACTATCTTAGAGGCAAAAGGGATGGTCTTGGCCCATCCTGACCCGGAGCGCAGCGTAGGAAGCAGGGTGGGTTAGTACCATTCCAACCCTCCCCGGCGGAGCCGTTTTGGAATTAAAAAGATCTAAGAAAACTGGATTTAAACTGGATTTGAACCTGCAGCCTTTAGGATATGAGATTTATTGCTGTTATCGCTGGTATTGTGCACGGTACTCTCGGGTTGACAGGGGGGGGACAATATCAGCTTGTCTATAGACTCGGGGGGGGGGGGGGGGGACACTATCAGCTTGTCTGTAGACTCACCCTAAATGAGCCCCTGAAGACTAACCTTATCCCTTTAGTTGCGAGCGGACCTCATTAACCTCTTGGTGGACCTATCCCCACTTTTACCCCTCACTTTCGGAGATACATGACAATACCGCACTAGCACCCCTATACGGATACTCTGTATATGTTTGATAAGAAAGGATCTCTAGATACTGAGGTTGGAATACTACACTTTTGATATTGGCATTCTGGCCAGACTTTTGATAGCTTTTGACGGCTTTTGGCTGGCTTATCCGTAGTTCCTTCCCACTGCATGAAACTTTTTATTGGCCGTGATTCCATAACATAAAGTACTCCGTATGATGGTAATGTAACAGCCAGGCAAAAGTCCGATGCCGATCAGGGTAAGGGTCTCCAGTCCGATGCCGATCAGAGTAAGGGTCTCCTCAGGGGTAATATGCTGTTGCGAAGTCTAAATGGTATGTACATTGCTGTCATGATTCAGTTATTTATCTACCAGGGGGATGTGTTACAACCCGACAAGTTACAGGCAGTGTTGCCCCACTAGGCACAGCAGGCGTAGGCGACTCGCTCTTTTACTAACAGGACAAGCAAGTTAGCATGTAGGTAACTCCCTAAGACAGAAGAACTACAGTATAGGTTACGTAACATAAGCAAGCAAGATAAGAGGTAAAGAATAAGCACTTAGTAGATAACTACTATAAAAAGGCACTTATCCTGCTTCTAAATAAGCGCTTATTATAAACCTAAAGGAGCGCTAGAAAAAGGGACTTGTTGGTTTTTCACTAAACAATCGATAGGGATATCCCGATTGTTGTGGTATCACAAGTAATGCGAAGAGTGGTCAATTGTTGTTGTTGATAGTTAGTTGTCAAGTTATAAAGTAACAAGTGAAGTAAGTGGGCAATGGTAGGTGATGGGGCCCTGTTGTTGATGGGGCAGCTTTTCTGCCGGTGGGCAATGGGTCACATGACTGACCTCTCGCAATAGCAAGTCGTAAAACTGACTCAAAAAAGGATCTACGGTTGCTATGCTATAATCGTAGTTGTATTACCTTGTAACACATCTCCCCAGATTCGCACCACCCCAGGTAGTTGCTACTTGACCTACCTAGGTGGGGTGACTGGAATCTGTCTACGGACTTCACTGAATTCGAGTGTCGGTGTGAGGGGATAGCTTATCTATGTGGACAACCTTAAACCAATTTAGACACAGAGTCAGGGTTAGGTAAAGCTAGGGTTATAACTGTGATGCATAGGATGAGGCATAAACGTGGTTTCACGATTGCTACGGCACAGTTGTGGCTTACATCGCCACCTTGTGGGACAAGTTGACAGTGTACCTCTGAGTCCATATGCCCACTGCGCATGGAACGACAACGTATATCATACTCCATAGAGACTAGGTACGTAATTTAGTTACCCTGCAGCCCCATATCTTCCAATGGGCCGTAGTGGCTGCCTGCCCCACAAGGTAAATATAGGTAACATTGCGGGAATAGGTTTTCCCAGCCAAAATGGAGGAAATCCGATGACACATGCATTCAGTCTTGGGACAGTGGGAACACAAAGCCATCTGGATACCCATAACACATGCGATCAATGAATCAATGATTATCGCTGTATATACGTACCCCACGCACACGTACTTTATGCTAGAAACCTGCTTTGTATATATTGTAATACATTAAGATGCTTATATTGTGTTTCCTACTGTGTTACTACCCTACTATGAACTCGGGGGACCAAAAAGGCAGCTAGTTCTCGGGAACCTCATAGCCCTACCTTTCAGTTATCTGAAAATAAGCAAAATAGTTTTTCTTCTTTAGTTTTCCCCTATATATGTAATGCAAGTAACTTGAAGGAACTCATCAGTGCCTTGTGAACGTCACTCTCTCATTATGTTAAAGGCTGTATAACCTATTGTAGCAGCTGTGGGAGTAGTTGTGCTAGTAGTGGGCAAATGTAACCCGCCCCCCCCCCCCCCCCCCCCCCCCGCCAATGTGACCCAGCTTCTTCGAGTGCTTTGGTACTTCGACATTCTTATGCACATTTAGCAAAAGCCTGGCCAGTCAGAGTCCCGATATATGTGGACCACAACCCACTATACCTGCCCCAGAGGTTCTACTTACCCACCATCATACCATAGTATAATGGACAGCATTGGATAAGTACCCTTAGACCATGTGTATGATAGAAAACCCCTCTTTGTTCTCGAAGGAATCCAATTGTTGGCATATGGGTGATGCGGCCGGAGGCGGTGGGTCACGTGACACGCCGCCTACCGGCAGAATCCCCCACCCTTGCCCATACGCAAGGGTGCTGCCACACTTATGCTCCCACTTCACCTTGTTAACTAGTCAACTATCAACAACCACTAATTAACCACACTTTCCCACACTTCGTGATACTGCGAACTCGGGATATCCCATCGGTTAATCGGTGAAAAACCAACACCAATATATACGTCTGAATCATGCCAATCTTTGGAGTATACCCCTGAGTCTGATCAATCCCCTATAATTAACTTTTCTGTTACATCGTGTAGAAATTGACTCGTCATGTGCTTGTGAACACGTCAACTCACAGCCGCAGAGTCAAGACCCTTGCTGAAGGTCTAAAGGGTGGAAAATTATGGGGTAATGCTACTAAAACCATACCTAAGCCTCGGAATTTCCTCACTTCATGGACAAACTTCTGACTAGACTTCTGAGCGCGAGAACACCCTCTTCGCTTTTCACTGCTCCTTCTTGATCCAGAGGAGCCACAGTCAGAGCAACAGTCCGGCTCCATTTCTATCTTAGCTAAAAGATGGCTGAACCTATTGCTGTCATTGGCCTAGATGCCAAGCTTCCATGCGACGGAGATACTGTCGAGAAGTTCTTTCAGTTCCTAGTTGACGGAAGATCTGCGAGAGGACCTGTTCCATCCGATCGATACAATGCGGAAGCTTTCTGGCACCCCGACCATCACAGAGACGGAGTGGTACGATCGCCAAATACCCATCCCCGAATATGCTTCCCAATGATCTGAGCTAACGGGATTATAGATTGGCGGCAAAGAAGGACACTTCTTGAATGCTAATGTGAAGGCGTTTGATGCGCCCTTCTTCGCCATGACACCTGCTGAGGCTGCAAACTTGGATCCTCAGCAGCGAATGCTGCTTGAATGTGTTTACACTGCCATGGAAAACGCTGGTTATACCATGGCTGACATGCACAACTCGCTAACGGGCATGTATGTTGGATCGTTCATGTGGGACTTTCGTGATCTTTTGATCAAAGACGTGGATGTACCGATGACGTACACTGCGACCGGTACCATCGCTAGCACATTAGCTGGGCGCGTCTCATGGTTCTATGGTCTGAGAGGACCGGCTCTTAGCGTCGACACTGCTTGTTCAAGTAGCATGGTCGCTCTTCACCAGGCTGTTGTTGGCTTGAAGTCCCGCGACTGTAACATAGTACGGGCCCCACCACACACAACTAAGCTGTCTTGAACAGGTATTCTAACACATTGATGCATCAATAGGCAATTGCATGCGGCACCAACGTATTGCTCACACCTGAAATGGGCCTGGAGCTCAACGGCCTTGGTGTTCTTGACCCAGCAGGTGCCTCGAAGAGCTTCGATAAGAGTGCAAACGGATACGGAAGAGGCGAAGGTATCGCAGTGGTCGTTCTCAAAAGGCTGTCAGATGCAGTTCGCGA
This sequence comes from Colletotrichum navitas, assembly GCF_030913465.1. Classification (NCBI taxonomy): domain Eukaryota; kingdom Fungi; phylum Ascomycota; class Sordariomycetes; order Glomerellales; family Glomerellaceae; genus Colletotrichum; species Colletotrichum navitas. The sequence continues at coordinate 28,524 of NW_026850633.1, read as the reverse complement.
CGGAGATAGTGAGTTTTCCTTCCTTCCCTAGTTACAGTAAGAGTGATATCAGACACTGACCTCGCTGTTGAAACTAGCCATCCGTGCTGTTATCCGCAATTCCGGATGCAACCATGACGGTCACTCTCCTGGCCTTACGGCACCTGCTAAGGAGGCCCAGGCTGAACTTATGCGAATGACATATGCTAAAGCCCAGCTTGACCCTTCTGAAACGCGCTTTTTTGAGGCCCACGGAACTGGAACCAACGTGGGCGATCCCACTGAGGCGGCTGCTATCAGCGAAATGTTCACCCCGTATCGTTCGGCAGAAGAGCCTCTGATCATTGGAGCCCTCAAGAGCAATATCGGACACACCGAGGGCAACTCTGGCGTTGCATCTTTCATTAAGGGTGTACTCTGCCTGGAAAAGGGTATTATCCCTGCAAACGCATGGTTCGAGGAGAAGAACCCCAGGATTCCAGACGAGTGGAATCTCTATTTTCCGACCAAGGCGATGCCCTGGCCCAAGACCAAGTCAGGTGTCCGTCGACTTTCCATCAACTCGTTCGGTATTTCGGGCACAAACGCGCACGTCGTTATGGACGACGCCCTTACTTGCCTCAAAGAGCTTAACTATGTGGCGCCTCACCGAACTGTCGAAGTGCCTCGACTGCCAGACCCATCTTGTAAGTCGGCATAGCCCTTCCCTCTGTCCCTTTTTGAATACTTTATCGGTGCATATACTAAAGGGAAGTTCTACTCAGCGAGCCAAATAACTCCGGTCATCAATGGGACTCATTTTACTCCGCAGCTGTTTGTCTTTAGCAGTCAGGATCAAGATGGCATCACTAGAATTTGCAACGCATACAAGGAATACTTGCCAACCATGACTGAGTCTCTTTACAATCTCAGCTACACATTAGCGACGAAGAGGTCTCGGTTCCATTGGCGCAGCGCAGTCGTCGCCAGTTCAGGAAAGGAATTGGAAGACATCCTTTCCAAAAGCCAATCAGCTACGCGGGCTGTCGCCGAACCCGGTCTTGGACTTGTATTCACGGGCCAGGGAGCGCAGTGGGCTCGCATGGGACATGGGCTCATGCACTACTCACCCTACCGACAAAGTCTCGAAAGTGCAGATGCGTATCTCAAGACGGTGGGATGCGAATGGTCTGTCATCGGTAAGTAGAGGCGCAATCCCTACCGCGCTTGTTGGTATGGAGATTCTGTTGGCTAACGCATGTTGATGGCAGATGAACTTTCAAAGAAGGCTGAAGACTCCCGGATCAATGACGCTGAATTCTCGCAAACTTTGTGCACCGCTGTACAGGTTGCTTTGGTCGATCTACTGGCTGATTGGGGGGTGCAATTCCGTGCTGCTGCCGGTCATTCCTCTGGTGAAATCGCAGCTGCCTACTCTGCTGGTGCTATTTCGCAAGAGTCCGCTTGGCGTATTGCATACTGGCGTGGTAATTGAAGTTACTCTTGCGCTCAAGACATGAATAAGGCTAATCCGCATTTCGCTTTATAGGAAAGCTCTCTGCCAAGTTGGCTCGCTCTCCCGAACAGCCAAAGGGTACTATGGCCGCTGTCGGCCTGGGCTTGGACAAGGCTCTGGAGTACATCGACAGAGTCAACAAGTCTGGCTTCGAGAGCGTTGGAAAACTTGCTGTTGCTTGCATGAATAGCAAAACCAGTCACACTATCAGTGGAGATGTTGCGCAAATCGATGCACTGGTTCAACTGCTCAACGAGGAGTCCATCTTTGCTCGTAAGCTCAAGGTCGAGATGGCGTACCACTCGAAGCTCATGGAGCCTATTTCAAAGGAGTACGCCAGCTTAATCGGAGAGATTGAGCCAGGCTCGCCCATCGGCCAATCCTCTAACGTGCAATTCTTCTCATCGGCATACGGGTCGCATATTCAACACTCCAAGCTTCGAGAGGCCGCTTACTGGACTACGAACCTAACGTCGCCAGTCAGGTTCAACGAGTCAATGACAGCCATGCTTCAAGCCCTAACCGGTGTCGAGGGCGAAGGTAGCAAATCCCATCTCGTCACAGACATTATCGAGATCGGACCCCATTCGGCCTTACAGGGCCCGCTACGAAACATTAACGATGAGGTCAGAGGCAACGCCGGTGTCAAGTATCATCATCTCCTCAAGCGTGGTGAGCCAGACTTGCAAATAAGCATGGAGGGAGTTGGATCTCTGTTCACTCGGGGGATTGAACTTGACCTGGTAAAGGTCAACCACGTTGACGGAGTGCAGCCGTCAATGATGATTGACCTTCCTCGGTATCCCTTCAACCACACTCGGGAATACTGGAACGAATGTCGACTCAGCAGAAACTTCCGCTTCCGCCCGTACCCTCGCCACGAGCTCCTCGGAGCGCCCGTCAATGACTGGGACGGCCAACATGATGCCATCTGGCGCAATTGGATTCGTCTCTCGGAGAACCCGTGGGTGGAACATCACACTATCTCCGGATCTGTGTTGTACCCTGCTGCGGGCATGCTCGTCATGGCAATTGAGGGTTGCAAACAGCTCGCCGAGCGTTCGTGTCCCGAGAAGAAAATCAAGGGAATCCGTTTCCGTGAGGTCTCTTTCCATTCAGCGTTGCAGGTTCCCGACGACGCGATGGGCGTCGAGTCACACTTGTACCTGCGACCCGTCAAGCAGGCCGCCTTGGAGACGAAGCCTTCGGCTTGGCGCGAGTTCCAAGTCTGCACCGCCCAGGATGATGACCAATGGCGGGAACACTGCTGTGGCCAGGTCCTCATCGAGTTTGAAGAGGCAGCATCAGCTGTAGATGGCGGCCTTGAAGATGAAGCGTTCATGGCCCATTGCAAGGCCAGAATTGATGACGCTCAACAGAAGTGCAAGACTCGGGGCACATCCGACAAGATATACCAAGCGTGGGAAGATGTCGGCTTTGTGTTTGGCCCAACGTTCCAAACCGTGTCGGACTTTGCTGTCGACCACGAATCAGGCGTAACTCTGGCCAAGGTCAAGCCGACCGTACCCTTGCTGAAGACGATGATGCCCAAGGAATATCTTCGACCGCATTTGATCCACCCAACGACACTGGATGGCGCACTCCAAGCGTGCTTGGTACCACTTGTGTCTAACCCCGCCAAGAAACAAAAGAGTCCCATTGTCATTTCTTTCATGGACGAGCTCTGGGTTTCCGCTTCCCAGCATTCGGAAGACGAATATCTCGTTTTCGCAGACTCCGCCTCTCATGGGCGCAAAAAGCATCTCATGTCCTGCACTGCTGTGGACTCCAAGTCAAACGAGCCCATGATCAAACTCTCGGGCTGTATTGTGACAGAGGTCGACGGTTCTGACGACTCTACATCTGTACATGACCCACGCCACAGAGCATGGAACATTGATTACAAGCCGGATCCCGCGCTTCTCCGTACCGAGAAGGCCGAGAAGATCTTTGAAGGAGCCGAGGGCTTCCACAAGTATCTGGATGCACTTGCTCACAAGAACCCGTCGATGAAGTTCCTCGATATCAGCAACGGCACTTGCACCTCGGCAAAGAAAGTCTTGTCCACCCTGGGACAGCGCTATGTCCAGTATGACCTTGTCGACAGCTCGTCTTCTTTCTTGGACGAGGCGCGAACAAGCATTTCCGAAGAAGGCAATGTTCAATTCAAGGTTGTTGACATCAAGGCTGAGCTAGCTTCTCAGGATGTCGAGTTGGCATCGTATGATGTTCTAATTGCACCGATTCGCGCCATACCTAACAACGATATTGACGGGGTCCTTCGCAGAATTTTGAGGCTCCTCAAGCCCGAGGGCAAGCTCCTTCTCACAGAGGCACGAAGCAAAGCCATGGCAAAAATTTGGGGCACTTGCTTGACCCGGAACGGATTCGCTGGTGTCGATGCTATGCTTAGTAACCAAGGCTCCTTGGTCCTGATCTCGAGTGCTCCGTCACAAGAGCGCAGCAACGGAGCAGCGACCTCCGGGACCTACTACGTCGTTGGCAACATCTCTTCAGATGCCCAACGCCTCGTGGCTGAAAGACTGGCATCCTGCTTGGCTGAGAAGGGCGTGGCAGCCAATATCGCTACGATCGAGCAATACGCTCAGTCCACAGCGGGAGCCAGTCAACAAGAGATTTCCGAGAGTACTTGTATCCTACTCGCTGAGTTGGAAGCACCTCTGCTCGCTTCAGCCAGCGAGGAGGTCTTGGCTGCCGTGAAGACCATGGTGGCCGGTAAACGGCTGCTGTGGGTTACCAAGGAAGAGACCCCTGAGGCTGCTCTTGTCAACGGCTTTGCCGCAACCATTCGTCTGGAGAGACCCGAGCTCGAATTTGTGGCCATCACTTTCCAATCGCAAGAGGATACAGACACCACCGCGGATAGGATCTTCGAGATTGATCAGAGCGTTTCATCCAACAAGGGGCCCTACGAAACCTCATACAAGGTTATCGATGGATCAATCACCGTTCCACGACTCGTTGAGGCTTCCGCTGTGACGAGACACATCAAGCAGATTCCCAACGAGGCCATCGCCGAAGTTGCTTTTGGAGCAGACCTGAGCCGTCCTCTGCGTCTTCAGATCCAACACGTCGGCCTACTCAGCTCTCTACGCTTCACTGACGATCACCTGTATGCAACTCCCTTGGAAGAGTTCGAGGTTGAGTTCCAGACCATGGCTACTGCTGTCAACTTCAAGGATTTGGCCGTAATGCTTGGCAAGATCCAGGAAACGCCTGTTGGTCTTGAGGCTGCAGGTATCGTTACTAGGGTAGGAGCGGGAGTGACTCGCTTCAAGCCTGGCGATCGTGTCTTCGGCTTCACCTTCAACGGCGCTTTCTCTACCTATGGCAGAGGCGCTGAGGGCACTCTTGCGAAGGTGCCCGAGAACCAGTCCTTTGCAGAGGCTGCGGTTATCCCCATTGTGTATACGACGGCTTACGCCTGTCTGTACGACATTGGCGGGTTGGACAAGCGTACGAGACGCGGCCAAAAGTCTACTGTGTTGATCCACGCGGCGGCCGGCGGTGTCGGTCAGGCTGCTATTCAGCTCGCTCAGTGTGAGGGCGCCGAGATCTTTGCCACAGTAGGCAGCCTCGAGAAGCGTGATTTCCTCGAGAAGACTTATGGATTGCCACGAGACCACATCTTCTCGAGCCGCGACTTGACCTTCAAAGAGGGCGTCTTGAGAATGACTGGCGGCCGTGGAGTCGATATCGTCATCAACAGTCTCTCTGGTGACACGCTCCGTGCCACCTGGGAAATCGTCGCACCATTCGGATCCTTTGCCGAGATTGGTTTGTCCGACATTGAATCCAGATCTCGTATCTCCATGGGCACCTTTGCCCGCGGTGTGAGATTTGAGTCTCTCGAGTTGAACTACATGCGGCAGACAGACAGTGGACGACTCGACGACCTCTTCGCACGCGCCATGGAGAGTGTTATCGGCCTTGGTATTGACCGTAAGACACCCATCACGAGGTATCCTGTGTCTAAGATACAAGATGCAATGCGCTTCATGCAGTCCGGCAAGCACATTGGAAAGATTCTCGTCGAGTGCAACCACGACGATGTTGTCCAGGTGGTGGAGCGTTCACTACCCACGACTAAATTCACCTCAGACGCAACTTACGTCGTTTCTGGCGGCTTCGGAGGCCTTGGCATCGAGATAATTCGCTGGATGGCACAACAGGGCGCGCGCAATATGATCGTGACATCGAGGAAGGGACCTGTTGATGAATCGGCAAAGGCTCTGATTGCAGAACTACAGAGCAACGGCGTCAACATCGTCACTCCTTGCTGTGACATCACCGACAAGAAGGCCTTGGAGGAAGCCATCGTCTTGGCTCTCTCCAATATGCCTCCAGTTCGTGGATGCATCCAAGCTTCCACAGTGCTTCGCGTAAGTTTTGACCTGGCGAACTGCATAATTTTCCGCCAAAGGAATCATCTTACTGACAAGTTGTGCTTATAGGACAATGTCTTCACTAGCATGACTGCAGATGAGTGGCATGGAGCCGTTAACGTCAAGGTTGCTGGAAGCAAGAACTTGTGGGAAGTGCTTACCTCCGACTCGACCCTTGACTTCTTCGTCATGTTGTCTTCTCTCACAGCCGTTACCGGCAACACAGGCCAGTCAAACTACAGTGCGGGCAACGCGTACCAAGATGCTATGGCCAAACACCTTGCATCTCAGGGTCACAACGTTGTCGCGCTCAACGCACCAGTGATGAGCGATGCTGGCATGGTCGCTGTGAGACCAATGCTGAGGGAGTATCTTCTCTCCATCGGCTGGGCATACATGTCTGTCGGGGAGCTCCTCAACGCGTTGGACTACTACTGTCGCCCCACGAAGCCAGGCCAGGGCAAGGAGATAAGCACCAAGGACGCCCAGGTCATTCCTATGCTCTGGCTCCCCAAGTACTCGGCAGACGAGGGCGCGGAGCAGCCCACTTGGCAGCACGAGCCGATGTACAACCACTTGGTTCTGCACAGCGATCATGGCGGCAACTCTTTGCCGGGGAAGCACAGCTCCGGCAAACGATCAACTGCCGACCTGATCGCGGCATCAGAGTCGCTGAAGCAAGCTGAGCAAATCGTTCTAGATGCCTTACTGGCGCAGTTGTCCAAGATTCTCAGCTACGAGTTGGTCGATCTTGACCCATCAAGACCCCTGAACGTCTACGGCGTCGACTCGCTTGTGGCTGTAGAGCTTCGAGTGTGGATGACAAAGGAGATTGGAGCTGATCTTTCAGTCTTTGAGTTGACTAGCGGTCAACGTATTGCACAACTCGCTGGAAAAGCGGCAGCTTCTTCGAGATTTCTGCCGAATCTGAAGGAAGAGTGAAATGTTGAGCCTTGCTGTACTTGATACTCTATGGCAACTCAGTCGATGGAACGGACTGGCGCGAATACCAAATCGCATGGCCTACAGTGAATTTTCCCATCCACTATATATCTACAGTTTATACGGCGGTTAGTGACTTGAGGCTTGCGGCGAAACACGAAATTCAGCCCAATAACCACTGTGAATACTTAGTCTAGCCGTGTGGACATGACGATAACCACGATGGTTTCCTTGGCCTTCGGGACAAAAGACCACTGCCAAGACTTGTTGATACATGTGCCCTCTCATCCCTAGCCAGAAGCAAATCCTGTCCCCGGGTACCAGCAAAGCGCTTTTTCTCCGGGACAACTTGCTATAAAATACGAATTTTATCATATTACTATCCCATCTTTACCCCCTTTCTTTTTATTCATGCTTGACTTTTTATCATCTAACATACAGCATAACGTAAGATCACTACATCAATTTCTCCTTCAGCAACGATTGCCGATGTCAGTTAGGTCAATTTTCCAGTGGCCTCCCTCGGGGCTAAAAATCATCTTAACAACACTCTTGTCACTTAATCAAATTACGCCATCAGTTCCCTATGCTATACCAGTTAAAATCGAGCATCCTATCAATAGAATTAGAATAGCGTTTCGCTAAATCACATACTGTGGATTCAATGTGACATTCGGTAACTCCGTAAGTAGCGAAGAGCCCCTGGGAAAGCGAAACTGATCAACAGCGACCAGGCCATTTATAGTAGTATGGCGACTGCAGGCTTACTACGTATCACTGGAACAAGTCATGAATAATGGGTCCCCACTGAGTTTTCTGATATTAAATACTGGACATTGTGTGACTGGTTCCTATACGTTGAGTCATCCTAACGTCTACAGTCCTCGCGTATCCGCCTCTACCCATTATGGCTTCCCAAACCTCACCCACGTTCATTCTTGGAACTCACAGCGTTGGTCGCCCTTGAGTAAATTAACAGTTGACACTTGCTGACGTGACGCTAGATCGGCGACAGCAGCTCCGACCCTGGATCCTCTCATTTCGACAGCGAGCAAGATGTCCAGGCTCTTTTGGAAGCATACCGCATCCGCGGATACAACCATCTTGACACAGCCCGTGACTATTCTCCGAGCGTCCCCGGTGCCTCTGAATCGCGCCTGGGCCGGGCCAAGGCTGCCTCTCAATTCACTATTCATACCAAAGTCCATAGTGCCGATCCTGGGGACCACCAGGCTGCAAAGCTTGAACTCAGCATCAACCAGTCACTTGCCGATCTCCAAACGGCCTGCGTCGAGACCATGTTTTTGCACTTACCAGACCGCGCGACCCCCTTCGAAGAAACGGCGAAGGCGATGAGCGACGCTCTCCATCTGGGCAAGTTTAAAAAATACGGCCTATCAAACTATTCTGCCGAGGAAGTACAAAGGTTTCTTGATATCTGCGAGGAGCATGGGTACGCGAAGCCCAGCGTGTATCAGGGACACTACAACGCCATTGTGAGAGGAGTTGAAAAGGAGTTGTTTCCCCTCTTACGCAAACACAACTTGGCATTTTATGCGTACAGGTAAGTTGTCATCCATCAATACTATGACTGGACCCAAGCTAACCTGATGTTAGCCCAGCAGCTGGCGGCCTTTTCTCAGGTCATGCCGAATCATCAGGCCGATGGAAACCCGATGTAAGTTCCCACATCAGCGATTTCGGACTTGATCTGACAAAACAAAGAACTTCATTGGAAAGCTTTATAGTTACTTTTACAGGCAGCCTCCGGTCCAGATGGCAGTTCTCACTATTCTCGACCTTGCAGAAGAGCATGGCATTAGCGGACATGCGGCCGCAATGCGGTGGACGGCCTTCCACAGCCAGCTGGATGGGAAGCATGGCGATGGTCTCATCTTTGGCGTTTCCAAGGTGGAGCAACTCAACCAGACTCTCGATGCACTCAATGCTGGCCCTCTTCCGAATGATCTTGCGGAAGCCATAACAGACTTGTATGCCACAGTAGACGGAGCCGAGCCTCCTTATTATCTCTAGATTGTGTAAACAGAAATCCATAGAGCGTTGGCTAAATATGTGTTACATATGGTGGCTTTCATCAATCATGTCTATTTGAAACCTGTTAATTGGAAAACATCATGACTGCTGCTCCTAACATACATTCCAAAGGCTAGAAGATAGCTCAAGAGGCAAGGTTGTTGTAACAACACAGAGAGCAACGGAGTTTCGGAGCTTAGTAAAGTTATCGCCTGGGTAGGCACGACTCTTGGTTTGGTCAAATTTGCTGGTTCTTCCTCAATGATATAGGCTGTAATTTCAGACGCACAGTGATTCTTCAGCTACACTGTTGGGTGTTTTCCCACATAGTAAAGCAAATGAAACTACAACAGTGCCAACATTGGTGGTTTGCTCCCTGTCACGCAAAAGACGACGCCGTTAATTGCGGGCAGCACAACTAACGCCTTATATCACCTCGTGACACTCCCGAATGCCCATCTAATAGTAAATATGATCGCTTCTATGCCGCTTCAGTCGCCAATGACCTCGTGAATACACCCGAAATTCATCAGACCTTGGTATACGTGGCTCGTATTCTTCTGTTCAGGTGTTCTGAACTCGTGACGGGCTTGGCGTTCTCGTACCCCTTTCGCCGCAAAACCTCCATGAACTCTGCGTCGAGTTCTTGCCCTGTCGTTAGTGGCTCATCTGCGCTCTTGATCGGTGCCAATATGACATGTCGGTCAGGCTGGATGAACACAGGTATGCTCAACCTCCCGACGTTCTCCCTTGCGGTCCTCGGAAAAGCCACCCGATGCACCGTAGACCGTAATCTCCCCGCTGTCCAAAACTCGAGGGCATCCCCAATATTCACAACAATGGCATCCGGCAGGCATGCTACATCGACCCATGCCCCGTCCCGTAAGACTTGCAATCCACCTTGATCAGATGGCTGGCGGAAAAGCAGCGTTAGGGAGCCGTAGTCGGAGTGTGCGCCTGCGCGGATGTCTTCCGGACCTTCGGATGTCAGGCTGTGGCGGGAAGAGAGCTGGGATACCGGGGGGTAGTTGATGAGACGCATTCGGCAACTCTCGCCTGTGTGGGCTGTAGACAAAAAGTCTTTTGGCATCTGGGCAAAAGTTCAGCTCTGGACCGGTGGATTCTCGTTCTTTACTCGTCTTTGGGGGTTAAGCTTACGCCCAGGCCAACGGCGAGTCCTTCCAGTAACGTCTTTGATAACCTGTCACAGCCAGAGAAGAAGGCCGCCATCGTCTCACGGCCTCTTTCCAGGCCCGCTGGGAGAGGCTGCGCGGTCCTCCCGGGGTCTGAAAGATAGAATGATTCTTTGACGTCTCCGGGCCCGGCTCCCGACAACCTGGTTTCCAACGTAATGTCTTAGCGCAATGTAGTTAATAAGGAGCGTTGGGTATAGAAGCAACCTACTTTTCTTCTCTTAAGCCGGTGTAGCCCTAGGCGTCAGCACGACCACGGTCAGCGAGCTGATTGGCGATCCAAAATTCGTCACATCTCTCACGGCGTCGAGCAACACAGGCAGGGAAGGTGTTGGAGTTGGTGCAGACTAACCAGATCGCCACTCCCATTTGCGAATGCCAACTTATCCTCCAGGGGTGCGTTGAAGAAGGCTTGGGCGAGGTCAAACACGCCCGCAGCGACGTGGTCGCCCAATTCGTGTCCGACGACGTAAAAGAAGCCGGGATCCTTGCCGACGCGCATCAGCTCGGCCCCCAAGTCTTCCACCTTTCCGAAGGACTGCAAATCAATGACTGGCAAGGCCGCAGACATGTCTGCTTGGTCAATTGATGGATTGGCGCAAATCTGAGAAAGAGGGAGATGTAGGTTTACTGCGTAACAAGAGATTGCTTCATGCAATGAACCAAGATAGAAGAGGCAAATGCTGCAGGTGGATGGACGTTCGCAGTAGAGAGATGCACCACATTGCCATGAGCTGCTCAGCCCAAGTACATCACGTCCGACGCCAAATTAACAGCGACAGGGAGTGGAATAGTCCAAGACTTGCGGTTAAGTACGACGTTTCCTTCTAAACAACAAAAGCCAGAAAGGCCGAGACGTACGTCTAGATAACCTCGTGGGGTCATCTGGGTCAAGGTCTCGGGGGGGCGGTTAAAGCTGTAGAACTGCGCAGGCTGCAGATTCCGGAAAACCCGCCAATTGTTTGCCTTTAGCCAGTCTCCTGACCCGCCACGAAAACGTAAGCACTGGGGAATGAGGGGAACCGCCAGAGTCGCACAGAACGCGAGAGAACATGGGCGGCACGGGAACGGCCGGTTGCAAAGTCATGCGTGCTGCATTCGATGGGGCTGATGTGAACGCGACCGGGCGCTGCCGGGACCCCGTGCCGCGATGCTTGTTTGTTTGTGCCCGTCAAAATCCCACTGCGGATGTGCTGCGAAGAGAAACAAACATGGAACGAGGGCGGAGATAAGAACGAACCTTTACCAGCTAGGTCGCATCGAAGGATGCAGCGAGCAACGATACTGATGACGAAGCCGACCAAAACGCGATGATTTGTCACTGTTGAACTGAAGAATACATATGCGCCGTCTGTTTGTCCGTAGTGGAGGGAGCAAACATGCAACACGCCGCATTCGACCAGACGAAGAACTGCCGAATCTCTGCGGTCCAATAAAGTCTTCGTTCTGTGCTCTCCGACCCCTGCTGCCCTCCACAAGGTGTCTCCCCTCAGTTGCCAAGAATCCCTAGGTACTAAGAGACATCAGCCAAAAGAGCAAACAACTCCAAAGAGCCAGTTTGAGGGGCGGGCAGGGCAGAGGGACGAGAAGAGTCAAAAACCGAACCGAGACCCTAGTCGAGCTCCGTCTAGACCTCCTCAGTTTCCCGAGTGCCTGGTTTTGACCCCTGAAGGCCTTTTTGTCCTATCCCTGTTCCGGCCAAGATCATCGTCACCGCTGCATACTTTGGGTGATTTCTGCATGGGACCGGTGGTACTATATATATACGAATAACGCAATTTCGGCCATTTTCCTGGCCCCAGAATGATGACCGCAGCGCACATGGCGGGCTCGCCAACGGCATGGTATCAGGGTAACGCATGGAATTGGCTGGCCTTCATCACGTACGGCACATGGCAAATCAGCAGACGCCCACAGAGGAACATGAGCCGTTTGAGAAGTAAGCCGGGCAACCATTCTGCTCATCCTTGTCTCCAAGTCTTGCTTCCCAACTGTTCAAGGATGTCGTATCATTTCAGATCACTGGAGCGCCTGGGATGTGAATCCCCCTCAACAGTTGGTGAAGCGACCCTTCCTGCACCTCGCCCATCGCGTACATCTCGGCCAGCCACCATCATGTAGGGAACGCCATAGACAGTAAGACGGGGCTGTTTTCCCTGTCTCGCAGTTCGGTACCCAGCAAACGTGCCGCCAAGAACTTCTCGCCATCATGCCCGACATGCTAACTCCGGACCGTCTTCACGCTACCGAAATCATGGTTCACCCATTTTGCGGTAACGAGGGAGGAGGGCCCCCAATGACACAATAATCAACTTCAAGGGCGTCTAGGCCCTCGGAGGGGCACACACATAGTGCCGAAGAAAGAAATACGATACCTACACCACACCAGTACACCGTATTTAGTGTTTCCAACCCCGCGACTTGTTCGACGAAACCTACTAAAGTCCCAAACTCTCCACGGTCTGTGCCACCATCTAAGCTTCCGACCTAGAGTGTCACAACCTGAAGGTCGGGGAGAAAGCCACCTCATCACCGAGCGGTCTGCTTACGGTCTTGTCTGGCGCCCCTTTGCCAATCGCCCCCCCTCGGCCTAGTCTCGTCACTATAAGCCGGTTTTTTTGAGTCTTTCATCTGATACAACCCTCTACTCCATCGCCTGCTCCGTTCTGTGAGACGGTGCACAGAACAACGCATCCGGGACGTAGTTTGGCTCGGCGCCAAACTGAAGCAGCTTCCATAACCACCACACTCAGACATCATCCGATCAACGGCAGAGCGTGATGAAAGGTCTTGTTGGCTAGCGGGAAGATCGTCATCGGCAGATCACCCACACGCACGTACTTGCTGTGGTACGCACCAAAACCGAACCGTTCGACCTTTTGTGAGACTTGCCGGCCAAGCAAAGCCGCCCATGATGAAGGCGGCGGCCCTCCTCCGACGCATGCAGGTCTCCCGCGAGACCGATGTCGTCACAACGGCATACATGAACCGCGACACGCGGCCCCTCCCGCCCGACCGCCGCACGTACGGGCCGTGGCAGTTCGTCGGCCTCTGGGTCGTCACGGGCTCCTTCAACATCGGCGGCTGGACGACGGGCTCCTCCCTCATTGCGCTCGGCCTGAACGTCTGGCAGGCCATGCTGACCGTTATCGTCGGCCACTGCCTCGTCGGCCTCATCTGCGTGCTCGCCGGCGGACCGGGCGCCAAGTGGCACATTGGCTTCTCCATACTGCAGAAGTCTAGCTGGGGAATGTACGGTGCCCTGTTCCCGCTCGTGCAGCGCATCGTGCTGTCTTTCATCTGGTATTCGACGCAGGTCTATTGGGGCGGGCAGTGCGTGCGGACCTTCATCTCGTCCATGGCCCCGTCTTTCAACGGGCTTGACACGCCCCTGGCCAACGGCACGATGACCGTAGCCGACTTCATCGGCTTCGTCATCTTCTCCCTCCTCTGCTTACCTCTGATCTACATTCGCCCGGAGCGCTACCACGTTCCCTTCCTCGTTGCCGCCTGCACCGTCATCCCCACCGTCTTCACCCTCCTCATCTGGTGTCTCGCAACGGCCCGCGGCGCAGGCCCAATGCTCACGGACATCACGTCCACGGCCGGTGTCCAGCAGGCTCACGGCTCACATCTGGCGTGGATGCTCGCTCTGGGCATCTGCACCAACATTGGCGGCATCAGCACGCACATCTTCAGCCAGTCCGACTTCACGCGCTTCGCCCGCCGGCCGCGCGACCAGCTCGTGTCGCAGCTGGTCTTTGTGCCCCTCAACACCATCCTCGTCGCTTTCGTCGGCATCGTCTGCACCTCATGTGCCGCGCAGCTGTTCCCGGCGACGGAGGGCACTCTGGTCTGGGAGCCGTACCGCTTCCTCGATGCGATGCAGGCCCACTATGGCAACTCGGCCGGCGTGCGGGCGGCCGTCTTCTTCGCGAGCCTGGCCTTCGTCTTTGCGCAGTTCGGCATCGCCGTCGCCGAGAACGCGCTGTCCAACGGCATCGACCTGTCGGCGCTGCTGCCGCGCTTCTTCAACCTGCGCAGGGGCGGGTACCTGACGGCTGCCGTGGCCTTTATCATGCAGCCGTGGCAGCTGCTTAACGGCGCGAGCAAGTTCCTGACCGTCATGGGCGGGTACGGCGTCTTCCTCGGATCCATGACAGGCGTCATGTTCGCCGACTACTACATTGTACGCCAGCGGAAGCTGAAGCTGACGCACCTTTACGAAGCGACAAGCCAAAGTATATACTGGTACCGCGGCGGCGTCAACTGGAGGGCTGGCGCGGCGTGGACGTTGAGCACGTTCTCGCTGCTCCCAGGCTTCGTGCAGAGGGTGCGGGAGCCTACAGTTGAGGAGAGGGGGTGGTCTCACCTTTACTACCTGGCCTGGCCTTTGGGGTGCACCCTGGCCGTCGCGTCGTACTGCCTTCTAAACCGCCTGTTCCCGATCCAAAGCCCCCACGCGGTCGATGACGCGGATTATTTCGGCACGTTCGGTCCCCCGGAGGACACGGTGCTTGATGGGCGCGAACAGACGCCGTCAAAGGTATCAGCGGAAGAGAAGGAGACGAAAAGCCGATACATTGGCCAAGAGAGTATGGCATGAGGGGGTAGGAGCGGCAAAGAGCCTGTGTGTCTGTGCAATGCTATAATGGTTGCGGAGCGAGCGCGTTTTCCTTTTTCCAGATCTCTGGGTCCCAAAAGGCCATATAATGGGAGGGGCGGAGGGTAGTATCCGGTAGGGACAAGATCATCCCTTACAGATGTGAGCGGACTTATTATCCTGCATGCATATTTTGATATATCTCCGATAAGATATCCACTTCCTTAGATGCCCTCTACCCAAACTCGTGTTAGCTCCTCGTGGGAAGAGCTGTATTCGCCTACGTGATACGTCAGAGGAACATTTAGACTAGATCGCCTGAAAGAGGGACCTCCCTACAATCGTATGATTTTTGCATCGCAAGTGCCAGCGCGGTTGACATGTCGTTGGCGCCATTTTCGGGCTGATGGGTCGGGACGCCCGGCGGGAGGGAAACCTGGCGGCTAAGCTGTTAAATAAGCCGTCACTTGGTCTCGCCCCTAAGCGCGCCAGCTGTTGAATGGCTGCTGAAAACGAAGTGGTTCGGGTTAGTCGTATTCTGTTTCATTTAACAGAGCATAATCGTCAAGGCATTTTCCCCTTGGCGAGTGAGTCCTTGTCTCAGTCTCGACCATCTATAAGGACGTGGAGCTTCTTTCGTATTTCATTTTCACGATGGGTTCTCTGAACCGCACTATAAGACTGCTATGTATAGTCCCGATATCCACCACTGGCATAACAGAGGACCTCGTCCGCATATACAAGTCAAGGCCTGGGCTTGATATATCATTCATTGACGGCCGTGACCTCTTGGGCTGTCCGCCAAGTATCGAGAACGAAGCGCATGCATTCGAGTCGACGAGGGCCGTTCTTCCTCGAACCGTCGATTACATCAGCTCTCACACCCTCGACGGCGTCCTCGTTTGCTGTTTCTCGAACCACCCTCTCGTATGCGCCCTCAGGAGATTGGTCACCATCCCCGTCACGGGCATATTTCAAGCTGCCCTCCAAGAGGCGACGCAACACGGTGGGAAGTTCGGCATCGTGACCACGGCCCATGCTTGGGAAAAGCCGCTGACCGACTCAGTGAGCGAACTCGGGTTCGGTGAGAACTCTGCGGGCGTCGCGGCGACCGGGATCGGGCCGCTCGAGCTGGAAAACCTGGACCGGGAGGTGGTCATCAACCGGATAGCCATGTTCTCGAAGCCCTTGATAGACAAGGGAGCCCGGAGCATCATCCTCGGCTGCGCCGGCATGACGGCACTGGAAGAAGACATCCTGGCAGCCCTACCACCGGGGACCAGAACGGTTGACGGGGTCCGGGCCGGGATTCGCATATTATCACGGCTGGCTGAGGAGACGGCCATTGTGGAAACAATACCTCGGTGCATAGACGACAGCAAATGCATGGGCACGATTCACAATACAGAACTAACGAGTGGCGCGGCACAGGTCCTCTGAGAGAAAGCCTGTCAGGCCTTATGGCTTGATTACAATAGTTAGGACGAGAGCATATACCCATCCATGTATATAGATGGTATAAACTTGTGCACGGGTAAATGACACCGTCAAAGCATGGACGGCCAATCGCTAGGTGGTCCCCCAGCTTTCGATGGCGCTGGCCCAATCAATATCCGCAGAATCGTTAAATGCGTTTGTCCACATATTTCCGATAAATCCCGTCTGAAAGTTGTAAAATGCAGTGTTGGGTAACGCGTACTGCTCGAGCAAGCTCTGTTGAGGAGGAAGATGCGGATGCGGCTGCTCCTGCGGCATCATACTCGTCGTTGGTGGTTCGCCAGCAACATCCGACTGGGGATGCGCCGCCACCGGTGCCACTGCCATGGTCGAATGACTCTGGCGTACGAGTATCTCCTCTAGCTTATGGATATACTGAAAGATCCTTGCTCCGGCTTGGCTGGCGGAGGGGAGCGAAGGGGCAAGGCTCTGGAGGAAAGTTGCCATGGAGGTCCTAGAATGTTTCAGCCTCGGATCTCCCGAGGACCACGGCGCGCGCGGTATGAAGAAACGATCAACTTACATGACTTCCCGGAGCTTGTAATACTGCCAGTCAAACAACTGGCGTGTGATGAAGCTGCTCAGCAGGTGAGCAACACCGGCCAATTCTTGCAGCTGGAACTCGGTTTAGCCCGGTGATCAGTTCGGAGATAAGGAGGGTTCGTACCATGGGATAACCTATCGCGCGCAAGTATTCCACAGGCACGGAAGTGATTTCTTGTATCAACTCCAGAGCGGCCTCGCAAGCCTCTTCGAATTCGTTGTGGCAAGCAAACGCAGCCATGCGAAGCAGCTATGAAAAGGTCAGCCAGTGCCCCCCCCCCTCACCTTGCCCCTGCAGCCAGGGGAAACGCTCACCTGAAAGGTGCAAGCAATGTTGGCGACCTGGAAACCACACAAGTTTGCTTCGACATCGTGGGATGCGGGGAAGGCAAGTGTCGCGTACGGCGGTAGGCTGCTCTTCTTTTCCAGGACCTTCTCCAGCATCTTGTCAATCGGGGGCATCAGCGGCTCGTGTTCGATCGGGCCCCTGTCCAGCGCCTTGAGCCGGTCCTTGCGCATGCGCACGATGACGTGCTCCAGCACGCGGTACAGGTCGGTGATGTAGTTCCAGCCGGTCAGCCAGCTACCGTGGCGGAATCTCGTCTTCTCCGTCTGCCCCGAAGCGTCGATGATGCCGGCCAAGCCGTCGACTTGCTGCGGGTACGCGACGGCGCACTGCAGTTCCGGACACCGTATGACGTGGCCGTCAATGAGGGCCGCATGGACTTCCAGGCGGTACATGGACCAGAAGAACTGGCGCCGCACATGCTTCTCCGGGTAGGTGAGATGCGAGGGCCATCGAGCCTCGAAGTGAAATGTGTGCTGGGCCACGAGGGTGTGATAGCGACCGATGCATTCATGGAAAAGAGGGTCGTCCTTGAGCTGCGTCGCAGCCAGGGACAAGGTGCCGAGGACCTGGAGATAGTCAAAGACCTCAAAGCTCCCGATTTCGCGGTTGGTTTCCGGGATGGCCTTTTGTGCGTCCTCCATGTAGGCCTGGTGGTGCTCGGGGCGCAACGGCGCCGGCACGGTCGGGTTGAAGACGGCACCGTCGCGGACGTGACACGAGCTCAGGGCGCAGATGGCCATGAGGCGGGCGAACGAGGCCCGGGTCGCCGACAGGCTGGTGTTCTCCCATTCTCTAAGAAGGGAGACCTCGTCGAAGAAGGGGAAGCTGCAGGCAATCGTCAGCTTATCTCGATGTCTCACGAACGGAACGCAGCAGCTGCCAAGGGGGGGTTATCGGCGTGCCAGGTGAAATGGGACGCACACGGGGTACACTGTGTCAAAAAATATAGAGATGAGACATGAGATAAGGCTTCGGCTTCCGTGGCGGCTCTCGTCGTAGAACCACCCGCAGGCGTCGCCGTCGTCGCATGACTGGCTCTGCTTGTTGTTCGCCGAAGAAGACGGCGACGTCTTGGACTTGACGCCTCTCTTGGCCGCGACGCGGTTCCAGGTGCAGGTCGCGCCGTGTTCGATGCAAGTCAGACAGCTGGGGGTGCCGCCGGGGCTCGCGGTGCCGGCGGCGACCCCGCTCCCCTCGGGCACAGGCTTGCATTTCCTCCCTCTACGATGGCAAAAGTCACAAGCCTTTGTGATGCGACGGCGCTTAAGGGTCGGCTCGTAGCGCCGCCGCCCGTCTGCGTTCTGTTGGCGGTGCTGCTCGTCCTGATTCCCGCCCATGATTCGAGCGAGCGTTGGCCGCGTCGAACCGCGTCACGGGGCTCCCATCCGGTTACCCAAACGCACGTGGGGTAGAGGCGTGGGCGTAGGGTGGGGGAGAGATGGGTATATCTCACACGGCGGGAGGGATAAGCTTTGGTGACTTGTCCTTACTGTCCGAGCCACAGTGAGGGGCTCTCCCCCGTTCTGCCTCCCTGGTCGACTGAGATGCAGATCCACTGCTTCGTATGGGGGGAACGAGCGGCAAAGGAGGAGATACAACAAAAGCTCCGAAGGGCAGATGGGTGCGTACGTTGGCGCGGGATGGGGGTTTCCCAAGAACACACACACAATACGGCGGGGAGCGAGAAGAACCGAAGCAGCGTCTTGTGTGCAACCTTGGATTCGGGAGTGGCAACGCCGGCATGAAACGAGAGGAGAAGAATCTGGACAAACTTTGGGTGGGAGAATTTCGTGAACGAGATGAGAAACATGGGCGGATCGAGGTTGAAATTGACACGGCCACAGGTGGGGAACGCACCCAGGAAGAGAGAGGAAACGATGTTCCAACATTAGGACCGACATGACTAAGCCTATGCGTTTGTTCCTTTTCGCCTTTTTGGTGGTGCTGCTTGTAGTGCTGGCTTTGCCGGTGGTGTTGGTAGTGTTGGTGCATATCCTTCCCTCCCCTCCGTCCCCTCCCCTCCCCTCCCCTCCCCTCCCTCAACGAGATAAGGGAACATCCGTCTGTTGGATGGACTCAGTGGCCTATTGGCCCGTTGGCCCAGTCCATTGAACGCCAAGACCACACCCTGTAGGGTTACTGTGCGGATACATGGGGACGACTGCGTATCCAGCCCAAGGCGCAGTCAAGGATGGCCGTGCCGCAGCCACTGACCACATCCTTTTCTTTGTTCTGCTCGCCCCGTCATCCCTCGACCCCCGGTCCTGTTGGCCCCCGCACTGCGTCAGTATTTGTCCGGAAATGGCCTGAGAACAAGCCCGTTCTCCCGGCGAGGAATGGACAATGGTGCACTCACTGGCGTGGGGGGGGGGGGGATCGACCCGTCAGCATTCCATTAATTAGCCAAGAAAGCCAAACCAACTCGTCGGTACGAGGAGATGTGCAAATGGAGATTTGAGACAGTCCAGCGTCATGAGGCTATCGGCGATCAAATCGCCCCCCAACAACGGTCTTCCGCGATCCGGCTTTTTGGGATGTTTGCGGCCCGTCACGCCATGGACAAACATGGACTTGCACGTGGGGGGCTTCTCTGGCTAAACCCACATCAACGCTCACCCTTGTTTTGGCCCAGACGCCATGACAGTGTTGATCAGCATCTAGCAAACAATAGATGGATCGAAGAACATCTGCATTGTCAGGCGCTTAGGGAACGGGTCGAAGGGGTCTAGCCTTTCAGATCGTACGATTAGGCATGCTGGGCCGAACGTGGATAATATGTCGTCAATTGACATATTATTTGATCCCGTGTCCAAACAGAGCCATTGCTTCGGGGGGAAAAGATAGGGCCGAAACTAATCATGCAATTCGGCGTAGTGGTAGATTTTCTGCTCGAAGGCTCACGGTCTTGCCGAAGCAGACAGCCACAACGCTTCGGGACGCACCATGAGATCATCGAACAATACAGAATAATACTCTATAAAATAACCCACACAAATTATCTGACACCTAGTGTTTATCGACCATATGCGACGGATATTTGATAAGAGCACCAAGTGCACCCTTCTTGAACCATTCAATTACGACCTCTGGCAAGCCCTGCGTTTCCGCCCCTGCCAATCAAGTTCTCACGTCAAGGACTTCAACTATCGCTGTGGGTTGTGAACGGATGAAATCTCCCATCTCGTCCATTGATAAACCGATTTTTCCAATTTGATGCCTGCAGTTTACTTCGGAGTTGTCATCAGTGAAAACATCATATCGGATGTTGTGGGTCACGTCTACTGCCTCGACAAGATTCAGATGACCTTGCAAGCTGGGGAATGTTGGCACTGCCTACAGGAGGCGAGAGTCTGGAAGCAGGCTCTGGAATAGGTCAAACTGGGGATCTTCGACACGATGAATGCTTGAGGGTAACCCTATCGTCGTTGATAAAAAACAAAGGAGGACCTTGTCTAATAGCCCTGTTGCCCCCGTAAGAACAACAACAGCGGAATCGCTTATAGGAAGAGTTTTGTCAGGTGCCAGAGGTAGGGGGCACCAGGGGACCACCAGCTGTAGGGCTACAACTAAGAAAACTATTATCTAAGGGTTATATAAAAGCAGAGTTTATAAGAACAAGAGAATTAGGAAAAAGTAGATTAAAAAATAGTTATAATTAACCCCTAGCTACACTATTTATAGACTTCTTTACTTAGTACTATAACCCTTTTAATATATTTTAATCTTTATTTATCCTTAGGTGTACTAACTATTAGAGCTATAATATTACCTTTTAATACTTAAGCTACTACTTAGTAAAGTATAAGTATTACCTCTAGATAACTAACCCTAGATAGTAGTAACACCTAGGCATAGATAAAAAATAAAGGCCTACTAGTATAATATTAGCTTTAGAGTAACCTTAAAAAAATAATAAAGAAGAAGCTTAAGAACTTCCTAGAGAAGTAAATAAAAAAAGCTAAAAAAAAAATTAGTTAACTAAATTTTAGCTTTAATAAATAAAGCCTTTATTAAAAAAGTATATAATATACTAGGCCTAGCTATTACTTTTTAGCTAAAGTATAAGTGCTACTATATTAATATACTATTAAAGTAATTACTTTTAATCTAATATAAAGAAGGTATATAAAATAACTATTAGGACTTTTTATTTAAGCTAAAAAGATAATTTAAAGTTATAAAAAAAGAATTTAAAGATAACTAAAGTAAAATATAGTATACTAGCTTTATACTAGAGAGTAACCTAGTATATAAATAGTAAAAGTATATTAAAGCTTACTATAATAGCTAAATAAAAAAAGTAACCTAAGAAGTAATAAAGACCTAGTTAAAAAATAATATTACTAATATTAATATATAGGCCTTTAGTATAGTAATAAAGCTTAATAATATAAAGTAAAAAGTTAACTAGTTATACTAGTAATTTATTAATAAGTATAAAACTATTAAAGTAAAGTACTTTAACTTATAAGCTAAAAGGTAATAAGTAGTCTATATACTTAACTAGTTACTATTTAATCTAAAAAGCTATATATTAGCCTAAAGGATACTAAAGATATAATAAGCCTTTAATAATACTATATAATAGGCTAAGACACTAGCTAAAGCCTATACTAAAGATAAACTAGTAGACTAGTAAAAGTAAAATTAAGAATAAAGAGACTAGTAGGCCTTAGCTATACTACTAAGCCTTAATATAAGGGTCTTTATAATAAAGCCTTAGTCTATATACTTTATATTTACGCTTATAATAACCTAGGGTATATTAATACTAACACTAAAGGCTTTAAGAGTAAAAAAGAAAAAAGGTAACTATTTACCTTTAACTAGGCTATAGTACTTCTTAACTTACTTTAACTATAGTAAGCTAAAGTATTTATTAGCTAGCTATACTAAAAAAAAGTACTATAAGTATAGTTAACCTAGACACTTAGGTAAATAGTATATAATAAAAGTAATAAAGGTTAATATTATTTAATTACCTTAAGAAAAAAAGCTATACTACTAATTTAAAGTAGACTTTTATACTAAGATAAGTAGTATATAAAAAAAAAATATTAATTAACCTAGAGGTAAATAAAAACCTTATATACTAGAAAATATTATATATAAAAAGGCTACTAGTAGTTTATAAGAAAAGACTACTACTATAAGGTATATAGAAAAGTAAGGCCTTAGACTATAGTTTAAAAAAGATAGTATTAAAAGTAAAAGATAATATTAGAATATTAAGAATATAAAGCTATACTTTATAAGTAAGTAATATAAAAAAATATAATATTATCCTAAGGATTCCCTAAAGGTAAATAGTAAAGCTTAACCTTAAGTAAAAAATAATTAGCTAGACTTATTTACTAAGTAAAGACTATATTTAACTTATATAAAGCTAAAGAGTAGTTAAAAAGGCCTTAAAGGATACTAAGGTAGTCTTTATAGACCTTCCTATAATCTAACACCTAGAGTATAAGACACTAGAGGAGGCACTAAAGATACCTACTTATATACTAAAGAAGGATAAAGAGGCTAGTAAAGCTAGTAGTATAAAGGCTATAATACTAAGAAAATATAAAGAATAGGCTTATATATTTAATATAGACCTAGTAGTAAAACTAGTAAAAGATAATATATAGATATATATAATAGAATTAGAACTAGGTATAGTACTACTGTTTAGCCTTATTTACTTACTAGTAAAAAAAGAACTAAAAAAGCTAAAAAAGTATATTAATAAATCTTTAGCTAAAGGCTAAATATAGCCTTTAAAGTTACTAGTAAAGGCACTAATCTTATTTATACTTAAGAAAAAAGGTAAGCTTTACCTTTATATTAACTACTATAGGCTTAATAAGATTTAATATAGCCTTCTTGCTAGCTATTATAGATTTAACAGGAGAAGTAAGGCTATAATAGGTAATATAAAGTAATATAGTATAAAAGTAAAGTATAATAGTAGAGTATAAAATAAGTAAGTAATAATAAAAAGCTAAATAAATAATATAGGACAAGAGCTAGGTGTAAGTATAGGTTATTTATTAAGGTTACTTTTCTTATAAGAAAATAGGTAATAGGATATATACCCCTAGGTATATACCTAGATATATACTAATAAGGTAATCCTATATTTTACTTATCTATCTACTATATAAGGCACTTGTCCTATAATAAGTGCCCTCTCTCTAAAGACTTTATCCTCTTTTACTAAAAAAATATACCTAATAGTAGTATATATAAATATAAAGTATAAAAATTACCTCTCTTCTTATATAATAACCTTATTACTTGTTATCTCTAAAGTTTTATTAAGATTATTTAGCCTTTAGTAGTACCTAGGTTATATTATTATTATTAGTGTTATAGTAGCGTTTATTAGCTTAATACCCTAGGCTATTAGTATAGTAACCTTAGGCTAAGTAGCTAAGACCTAAAGGTTAACTATAGCCTTTTATTTATTAAGCTTAGTAGCTATTTAGTTAACCTTGTCTATTAACTCTTTAGATAGGCTACTCTTAAAAGTAGTTAGTGTATTAAGGTTATTAGACTTCTTGTTAAAAGTATAACTTTAGTGTTTATTTAGTCTACTTACTCCTTAAGTTCCTTAAAGTACTACTTTTACTTATATACTTTATTAGCCTTCTTATAAAGTTCTCTATAATATTATAATATCTATATTAAAGTATTAGTTTTTTTATAATATCTTTAGTAAGTTTAGTAGCTATATTAGCCTTAGTGTTATATTTATTAATATTACTTTTATAGCTATTAACTATATTAGCTAGCTTAGTAATATTCTCTTAAGCTTAGTAATAGTATATAGCTACTTTCTTAGCTAGTTAAAGTAATAAATCTCTAGGATAAAATTTATTAAAACATTAGATTAAAAGAAGTATACTTATAACCTTTAAATTAGATTAGCTAGGTTAATAAAGGAAAATAAAGCTAATAAGTATAGCCTAGCTAAGATATTACTATATATAGCTTACTTTTTTATACTTAGCTAGATAGTGTTTATTAAGGTAGTAATTTTATAGTAGAAGTATATATTAAGGTAAGTAATAATTACTATAATATATAAAGCTACTTTATTACTAGGTATAAAAGCTTTAACCTAAGCTATAGTCTTCTTATAAAGCTATTTATTACTACTTTTATAAAAGGCGTCTTTAGGTAATAAAGGCCTCTTTATAAGTAAAATAACTAGCTCTAAGCTATAGCCTTTCTACTTTATAAGGTATAAGTTTATATACCTAGTTATTAGTATTATTAGCTTCTTAGTAGCAGTAGCTTTAGTATTAGCCTTATAGGCTTAGATTTATTTAAGGACTTACTTATTAGTAGGTTTATAACTAAATAGCTTAGTTATTTCCTTATATAGTTATTAATCTTCTCTAGGGTAGTAATTACTACTAACTTCTTATATATAGTAATAAGCTTCTTAAATTCTCTTATATTATTATACTTTTTTATTTCTTTAGTAAGCTTTATAGCTACCTTTATAGTGTTAAAAGGTTTTCCTATAGTAGTAGTCTTATCTTAGAGTTACTACTAGATCTTATTAAAAATAAGCTATCTTTTTTACTTATAGTTCTTAAGTAAAGGCTTTTACTACTTAATATATTCTATAGCCTTATTAGTATTCTTTATTATATCCTTAGGTAAAGAAATATTATTACTTTTAATACTAAAGATATTAAAGTCTACGCTTTATTATTATTATTATTTTTACTAATATTATTATTATTCTTAGTAGCCTTTTTCTTATCCTAGGACTAAGGGGCTAGTTAGTTAATAGCTATAAAAGATAGCTTAAGAATAGATCTAGGCTTATTAACTAGGGTAGTAGTAACCTTATTAGGCTAGTTAGTTTACTTATTAGGTTAACTTACCTAAGGGCTAGTAATATAAAGAGGGTTATCTTTATTAAAGTACTAGTTAAAGTTAATAGTGTCTAGGTTTAAGGGATTATTATTGCCTAGGATAAGGCTAAATTATATTAGGGCGCTTATAATAGCTAGTTTTTTTTTCTTGTTTAAGAGGTAGAAGTTTATAGGGAGAAAAGAAAAAGGAAATATAAGAAAAAGAGGTACTATTACTATAAGAATATTAATAGG
Organism: Colletotrichum navitas; assembly: GCF_030913465.1. Taxonomy (NCBI): domain Eukaryota; kingdom Fungi; phylum Ascomycota; class Sordariomycetes; order Glomerellales; family Glomerellaceae; genus Colletotrichum; species Colletotrichum navitas. The sequence goes on along the minus strand of NW_026850633.1, from coordinate 3,375 downwards.
TTATTATTAATAATAGTAGTAATATAGTAAAGTTAGTAATAGTAATAAGAAAGTAATAGGTTTAGTAGGTTAAAAATAAGAAAATAGTAGTTATAAGTAAGTAAGTTAATTTATCTTATTATTATTATTAGTAACTATAGGTAAAGAAAGTATAGTTAGTTATATTAAGTAAAAGCTTCTTCTATTATTTTAGAATATTAACCTATATAAATATTCTTACTATTTACTATATAACTATATATTTTAATAAAGAGAAAATATTAGTTATCTTTAGGTTATTACTATTCTTGTTAAAAGAAATTAAGAAATAAAGTTATTATTAAAAATAAAGGTACAAGGCTATATTTTTCTCTATATTATTATAAAGTATTATAACTGTTTTAGTACTAACTATAGTAGTGTCTATAGAAAGTCTACTAGCGTAGGCTTTTAGCCTTATTTCTTTATATACTCTACTACCTAATTAATAAGATTAGTCTTCTTAAAGTTAATTACTATATTACTAGTATTAAAAGTAAGGTTTTTATAAGGTTCTTATATATTAGACACTAGTAAGTACTTTTTCTACTTAATAAAATACTTAACTAATAGGTAGTTCTTTTACTAGTTAACTCTATAGTCTATAATTCTTTTAACTTTAAATTCCTTTATACTATTTACCTTTACTAGCTTTAGAGGTAACTACTTCTTTTTAAAGAGGTTATTACTAGTTAGTGCTTTCTATAGCTATATAGTTAATACTACTAGGTAGACCTTTTAGTGTAGTAGTAGGTTAAGTTTATAGGCTTTTAGCCTAACTATATAGGTAATATAGAAAGGTCTAGTGCACTAGGGAGACTATTTCTACTTAGGCTTACCTAGTAATAAATAGCCTTTACTAAGTTAAAAGAAAACCTTATCTTTAATATTAAGTTATATAAGGTAATAGTAATAGTTATATTATTCTTTTCTTATTACTTCTACTATATTAATAAAAGCTAGTGCCTTTACCTAGTATATCTAGCGTAGGATATTAAAAGACTTTAATAAAAGTTTATTTTTACTAATATACTCTAATATAGTCCTAGGGTAAAATCTAAGAATAACTTTATTTAGTAAATAACCTACTATAACTACTAATAAGTTATTAAGTAAGTACTATAAGGCTATAACAATATTAGTCTATAGGATATTAGAGTTAGTATATATATAAAAGTATATAGTAATTTTAACTATTTAGTTAGTTCTTTTACTTTAACTATTAGTCTAAGGATAATATACTATAAATATAAGTAGTTATACTTTAAGAGTATTAAATATCTTTACCTATATTATAAAAATAAACTTAGGGTTATAGTTACTAATAATTACTATTAGTAGTCCTTAGTTATATATTATAAGTATTTAAAGTAATACCTAGGCCTAGTAGTAAGCCTTATACCTTATATACCCTAGGATAAGTAAGATTTTTTTACTAAACTTATAAGTTATAGTATAAAGGCTATTAAATATATAGAAGTTAAGTATAACCTAAAAGCTACCTTAGGTTAAGACTTCTAGTATATTTATAATAAAGTCTATAAAGATAGTATAGTAAGGTACACTAGGTATTATAATAAGTTAAAGGAATCTTATAGCCTTTTAGTAATTTATTTAGTTACCTTAGTATACTAGGCAGTAGGTAATATAAGCTTTTACTAACTTTACTTTTCTAGGGATATAAAAGCTTTAAAGCTTAGTAAGTATTTTATTATACCTAAAGTAAAACTTTTTATTATAAGTAAAAGTAAATACTTTTTTTATAAGGGGTTTTAGGATATAAAGTCTATATATACTATCTAAGGCTATATAAAAGATTAATCCCCTAGAGTTAATCTCTTATAGTAGTATAGCTATATAAGGCTAGTGTTATTATTTATAAAGAAGTTATTAATATTAGTAACACTAAGAGATAGGTTAATACAGTTAACTATACGTATTAGTAGTAATTAATAAATAATAAAGGTAACTATAGTTCTCTATTATATATAAAGAAAAGAAGGATAATTATTATAGGTTAGTTAGTTAAATAACTAACTTATTACCTATAAATCCTTAGAGAATCTATAGCTAAATATCTAAGGATTTGCCAGCAATAAGTCATTAGGGTTAACCTAATAACTCTAATATTTATCTGTAATAGTTAACATTATAACACTAGCAACTTTCTATAGTGCTAGAAATCCCCTATTATTTATATCTAAAAGAACAGCTAAAAAACATAATAAAAATAAGAAGCCAAAAAGTATTTAATACTTTTTGCTTATATAGCCTATTATATATAAGAAACCTATCTATTTATCTATATCTCTAACTACCTATTACTAACTAGCTTCTCTAATATATTATTTAGTAATAACTTTATAAATCTATCTACTAGGTTATTACTACTATAAATCTACTGTATCTTAAAAATCTTATAGCGTTTATATAACTAGCAAAGGGCTATAATATCTATTATAAGTCACTTCTCCTTTGTAGTACTAAGTTTTATAAGGCACTTATAAAGTAAGTATAAGTTAGTGTAAAGTATTATAGGTATTTACAGTAGCTTAAAGTAGTTAGTAATTATTATAAAAGTAGTGCTAATTACATAGGCAACGTTAGCACTAGTGACTATCCTATAGACCTTAGAGGTAAGCACACTATATATAACTCTCTTATACTTTATTAAACTAAAGTAGATAATATTACTAGTTAACTTAAAGCTTTTACTATTAGCAGTAGGTTACTTAATAATTTATTTATTAGTAAAAACTATAATAAAGCTAAGTTAAGAGGTAAGGTTATAGTTATTTATAAATAAGCTATTAATAAATACAAAAAGCTTAGTAGTCATAAGGTTAATTAGCAAGAATTATAGGCTATAGTTAAGGTTACTAATTTACTATTTAATATAGTAGTTTAAAGCTTTAATCTCCTCTACTGTAGGTAATTAGTGTTAAGTAGTAACTAAATAGTTAAAGTAAGCTTTAGGTTAGTAAATAGAAGTAATATATACGCTATAGGTATATTACTAGACATAATCTTACTAAGCAGTAGGCAATTTCTTATTAATAAGTTAGAGCTTTTTGCCTTAGCCTTTCTAGTAAAAGGTAAGCTTACTATTAGTAGTAATAGATAATATACTACTATTAAAGGTAATAAAGTTATTAGTTATAAGTAATTACTTAGGTTTTACTATAAAAGTAGCCTTCTTAAGCTTCTTCTCTTTATAAGTAGAGAATTTACTATCTATAAGGCTAATTATATTATCTATTTATATACTAATTAATCTAAAGTTACTATTATTAGGTAATAATATTAATAGGTAAAGGTTAAAGGTTAATAAATCTATCTAGAGATTCTCTCTATAAT